>NC_071095.1:32692201-32822201 GCF_027358695.1 Spea bombifrons | reverse complement strand
TTCCCTTTGTTAATTCTGTTTCTATTCTAGTTTTCCAACTGTTTTTCTCCTGGTTTACCGTGTTATACTTTAGTCCCTGACCCTCCTTGCATTTCAGTTGCCTACACGGCTGTTCTGTTTAATGCGTTTCATCTTTGTCTGCTTGCCTATTTGGCTGTAGGGAGGACGGAGTGACATATCTGGGGGTATAAGGCATATCAGGGGGCATGGTGGCATATCGGGGAGGCAGTGTGGCAAGTCTGGGCTCAGATGTGCGTAACTGGAGGGGCAGGTTGGGAAATAAAAACAATAAATGCATTTTTATCAAAGTTTTTTTTTTATTATTCTGCTGTTTGTTTTTAACATCCTGTTTGTTAAATTATTTTAAATAAATGAAAAATTTACATTTTCTTTATCCGATTAATCGAAAAAATAATTGGCCAACTAATCGATTATGAAAATAATTGTTAGTTGCAGACCTATTCTCTAGTATATAGAGTGAATTGTATATTGCTATTGGTTTGTTAAAATAGAATTCGTCAGTGTCTTGGTTTTGCTCCAACCATAACGTAGCAATCTAAATTCATAACGATTGATGGCGTGCCGGGGGGTGGGGGTGTTGTGACAATGTCAAGAGGCTTACAGAATGTAAACCACAGTGCAGAAGCATTGTTGGTTGCAGAGTAGATTTTGCTCATTGCCACACTTTAAGTGGATGGGATGTATTGTATTCTGTGTCCCTCGTGGCCTATGTGTAATTTACATGCATCTACAACTACGTCTGTAGGATATATTTACTAAAGGGGCTAGGGGATTTTAAGAAAATTATACAGATTAAGGTAGTTTTACTATTTGGTTTGAAATATGTGAGTCAATAATTAGGGGGGTGGATGCCCCATGCTCTGAAAAATGTGCTCTTTCCCTCCCAAAAAACTGAGGTCCCTACAATTGTTTAGGAAAGTTCCCTGTCAGCACATAGAATACATTTGGTGTACTAATAAATGATGGGCTTACTGAAGTATAACGGATTACAGACTTTCAAGACTATCTAGATCTCTTCTTCAGGCATATTACACGTTTGAAGCAGAAATTGCAGCCACTCCCCCTCAATTCTGTGCACGGGATCGCTTTGAAGCGAATCATGAGCACGGAATTAAAATATTTTTTTTTAAAAAAAAAAACGCGGTCTTCAATGGAAGACACGGTATGCAAATGCCGGTCCTGAAGTGGTTAAGATACAGATAAATGTAAATACGGTTGTTTAATGTTAGTGTGAAATGTAGAGTTTGGCACGAGTAGCCTCTACTGGTGTTCTAGGCTGCTATAGACTTTGTCAATGTGTACGATTGTGTGCATAGTTTCACATAAATCCTTTTATATTAAATGGAACACAGTGACAGTGAGTGTTTTGGGGTTGTGGGGGGAACAGGTTTGGAGGTAAAGTGTAGGTGCTCTGTGCCTTGCTGCAAGAGTGAGCCTACGGGCTTGTTTTTCTACTAACCTTTTAATGCACGTGTCCCGTCCCGTTCCCCCCCCATACGTCATGGTGAGAGCTGGCAGGTTGTAGTTCCTGCTATGTGGGGCAGCCGTGATAAAAGTGTATATGTGTTAACATAAACTTTTCGACCCGTGAATGCCTATGTGTGTTGCAAAATGCACAAAATGTTTTAGTTCGTCCTTAAAAAAAAAAAAAATATATATATATATATATATATATATATATTATAATCCTCTCTTATAACTGATATTTGTTTTAAGGGGAAATGGAAGAAGAAATGGAAAATCCAGAAATGATGGATTTACCTGAAAAGCTGAAGCACCAGTTAAGGCACAGAGAGTTGTTCCTGTCCCGACAACTTGAGTCGTTACCAGCCACTCACATAAGGTCAGGTATTTGGCTTACATTGTTTTTTTTTTTTTTTTTTGAGGTTTTAGCTATACTTGTAACAGTGCAGGTGTACATATATGTATGTACATAGATAAAGGCATATCTTCTTACATACTGTTCTATACTTAAAAAAAGTTGAAGCAATTGTTAGCAGTGAACTATGCAGCTAGTTAGGCAGTGGCACATATGAATGTGTAACAAAACCAACAATTTACCTGGTTATTTTGGCATTTGTCAAAAATTAAATGCAAAGCTTAACTATTGCTGAATGTATTTTTCCTCATCTTTCAGGGGCAAATGCAGTGTTACACTCTTGAATGAGACAGAATCGCTTAAATCTTACTTAGAACGAGAGGTATGATTAGTTTCTGTATTCCTTTTTCATGTACTCTGGGGATTATTCGCTAAAGGAGAAGTTTGCAGATACAGTCCCAGGAGAGTTGTAGTTTGAACTCGCCAAATGTACTATCGATCCGTTTGGGGGGCCCATGAAAAAGGGTTTCTCATAATTTTTATTTTATTAATGTAATACACAAGTGTATTTTATGATTGTGAATTACGTATTTAGGTACAAGCCGCTGTAAGGCTCTTGCCCACAGTCCCACTATGGTACTATCTTTAGCGGGATATTTTTTTATAATTTTAACAACTTTTTGGTACCTATGAGGAGCGTAATAGCTAACGTTTTTTTCCGTTTTCTTTTCTTTAGGATTTTTTCTTTTACTCATTAGTATATGATCCACAGCAGAAGACTCTCTTGGCAGACAAGGGAGAGATACGCGTCGGCAATAGATACCAAGCCGATATAACCGATTTGCTGGAAGAAGGTTAAGAGCTATTTTATATTATTAAATGTCTTTTTTTTTGTTTGTTATCCTTGTTATTTTATACATATAAATCATCGGAAAATGGGCTGACGACCCTGTAATGTGTGTAGATAGGTACATCTAGGCTTTAGAAAACGCTGAATCTGTTTTTGTAATTTAGTGGTGTTGTCACGGATATGGCTATTGGTTGAGCTGTGAAGTGGAGTATGGGTGTGAAAGGGTTAACCACAAACGCACTTCTGGTGCGTTTATCACTTTCCCCGTATGGCACCAAGCAACCAAAAATGATCACCGCCAAAATTCCCAGCATAAAACAATCCACAATCCTCCTTGACCCCAGAATGGCAGTCAGATCTCTCCTTGGATCAAGATGATGTTTCCCTATAATTAAAAAATTATATCCCTGAATATTACGTTTTTGCAAGTATTCACCCAGTTGCTGTTTAAATGTCTCTACAGACTCTGATAAAACTATCTCTGCAGGCAGAGAATTCCACATCCTTATTGTTCTTACTGTAAAAAAAAAAAAACCCTTTTCCTTTGCCTTATTCTAAATCTCCTTTCTTCCAGTCTAAATGCGTGACCACGTGTCCTATGCATACTCCTATTTATGAACAGATTTCCACACAATGATTTGTATTGACCCCGAATATATTTATCTAATGCTATCACATCCCCTATGAGGCGTTTTTCTAAACTAAACAGATTTAAATTAATTAACCTTTCTTCGTAACCCGCCTCCTTTTCCAGTGCTATAATATGAATAGGTGCCCACAATTGCACAGTATATTTTAAGGTGTGGTCTTACCATTGATTTATAAAGAGGCAAAATTATATTTTTATCCTGCGAATTGATGCCCCTTTTTATACATGACAATACCTTACTGGCCTTGGCAACTGCTGACTGACATTGCACATTGTTTCCTAGTTTGTTGTCTCATTTGTTGTTATCCATAATTCACTACCGTTTAGGGTGTAGGTTGCTTGTCCATTCCTTACCTCGAAGTGCATAACTTTGCATTTATCTACATTAAATTTCATCTGCCATTTGTGTGCCCAGTCCCCCAGTCTATCTAAATCCCTCTGCAGCAAAGTATCCTGCTCACATTGTATTGCTTTACAGAGTTTAGTGTCATCTGCAAACATGGAAACATTCCTATTGCAAGGTCATTTATAAATATGTTTAATAAAATTGGTCCCAGAACAGAAACCTGAGGGACACCACTTCCCACTTTTGTCCAGCTTTGCCTTTTATAACAACTCTCTGTACTCTATCACTAGTCCAATGTTCAACCAAAGAACAAAAATTTGCATGTAGACCAATTTCTTTCAGTTTGAATGCTAACCTCTTGTGTGGAACCATGTCAAACGCTTTGGCAAAATCCAAGTAGATTACATCCACTGCAACACCCTGATCTAGACTTCTACTTACTTCTTTGTAGAATGCAATTAAATTACTTTGACATGACCTATGTTTCATAAAATCATTTATAAAAAAAAATCGCTCTAGGCTGAAGTCGATTAAAGAACAAAGACAGAACTGATGAAAAATATTTGATCTGAGTATAAAATAGGTCCCAGTGCTGTTATACAGAGACATAGACATAAGGGGTACAAGTACATAGCAGTTTCAAAAATAACAGAGATACAAAGTATCATACCATATTGGGGCTGCAACAACTAATCGATAAAATCGATAATAAAATCCGTTGCCAACGAATTTCATTATCGATTAGTTGAATCGATTATCGATTATAAAATGAGGGTTTTTTCAGAGCAAACACTCTGAAAAATACCCCTCATTATATAATCCGTTTAGTCTGACTCACAGCAGCAGCTCCTACTTACCAGTCCCTCGCTGTAATCAGTGTGACGACTGGCCCGCCCCTTCCTTCTCCCAGAAGGCCAGAACCACATGGCTGTGACACTCCTCTAACTGTAAGTATAAAATTAATATTTGGGCTACTGAAAGTTAGGGGAGGTGGGGGTTAATTTAGGGGCAGTTATGGTTAATAGGGTGTTTAGGGGCAGCTATGGTTAATGGGGTGTTTAGGGTTAATTTAGGAGCAGCTGTGGTTAATGGGGTGTTTAGGGTTAATTAAGGGGCAGTTATGGTTAATGGGGTGTTTAGGGTTAATTTAGGGGATGCTGTGGTTGATGGGGTGTTTAGGGTTAATTTAGGGGTAGTTATGGTTAATGGGGTGTTTAGGGTTAATTTAATGATGAGGACTGAGGGTTAATTTGATTAATTTAATAAAGTTAACTTAAGGTGCAGTTAGAGATAAAGGGGGGCAAATTAAGGGGAATCTAAATCCTGGGGACAGTGAAGATTAACCCAGTACTTATTTATAAAAGTATGGTGTCAGTGTGATGCGAACAGGTCTGTGACTCTCTGGGGGGACTATGAGATATCGGGGGGGGGTATAAGGCATATCTGGGGAGGACTGAGTGACATATCTGGGGGTATAAGGCATATACATTATATAAGGCATATGTGGGGAGGGCAGTGTGGCATGTCTGGGGAGGACGGAGTGGTGTATCAGGGGGTATAAGGCATATCTGAGGCCACAGTGGCATATCTGGGGTAGAGTGGAGTGGCATATGTGGGGAGGGCAGCGTGGCATGTCTGGGGAGGATGGAGTGGTGTATCAGGGGGTATAAGGCATATCAGGCACAGTGGCATATGTGGGGGTG
Source organism: Spea bombifrons (assembly GCF_027358695.1). Classification (NCBI taxonomy): domain Eukaryota; kingdom Metazoa; phylum Chordata; class Amphibia; order Anura; family Pelobatidae; genus Spea; species Spea bombifrons. Next base: position 32,816,813 of record NC_071095.1, on the reverse strand, counting down.
GAGTGGCATATATGGGAGGCAGCGTGGCAATGGCATATGTGGGAGGCAGTGTGGAGTGGCATATGTGGGGGTACAGTGGAGTGGCATATGTGGGAGGCAGCGTGGAGTGGTATATGTGGGAGGCAGCGTGGAGTGGCATATGTGGGAGGCAGCGTGGAGTGGCATATGTGGGAGGCAGCGTGGAGTGGCATATGTGGGAGGCAGCGTGGAGTGGGATATGTGGGAGGCAGCGTGGAGTGGGATATGTGGGAGGCAGCGTGGAGTGGGATATGTGGGAGGCAGCGTGGAGTGGCATATGTGGGAGGCAGCGTGGAGTGGCATATGTGGGAGGCAGCGTGGAGTGGCATATGTGGGAGGCAGCGTGGAGTGGCATATGTGGGAGGCAGCGTGGAGTGGCATATGTGGGAGGCAGCATGGCAAGCCTGGGCTCAAATGTGCATAAATTGGGGGGGCTGGTTGGGAAATAAAGACAAGAAATGCATTTTATCAAAGTTTTTTTTATTCTGCTGTTTGTATTTAACATCGTTTGTTTATTAAATTATTTTAAATAAATGAAAAATTCACATTCATTTTTTTTTATCCGATTAATCGGCAAAATAATCGGCCAACTAATCGATTATGAAAATAATCGTTAGTTGCAGCCCTATACCATATTTTCTTGGAGCCTCGAGGTTGTCTTTTTGACAGACTGTCTCAATACCAATTGCTCACCTTTTAATTTCCTCCCCCGGTTGCCCTTTTCCTGTCACCTGACCAGTGGGATGGGAGTAGGGGGTTCAGCATATTATGACAGCTGAGACAATTTGACCCTGCCCTCAGGATGTTTCCTGGGATCACAAAATATGATATATGATGCTAGCAGAGCTTGGATCATTGTAGTTCTCTGGTCCTAGTGATCATTTTCTTACCACCGTCTGGAGAACTGGGTGAAAATATGGTGGTCAGATGAAACCAAAATCGAGCTATTTGGCATCAACTCAACTCGCTGTGTTTGGAGGAGGAATGCTGCCTATGACCCCAGGAACACCATCCCCACCGTCGAACATGGAGGTGGAAACATTATGATTTGGAGGTGTTTTTCTGCTAAGAGGACGGGACAACTTCACTACATCAAAAGGGTGATGTATGGGGTGAGAACCTCCTTCCCACAGCCAGGGCATTAAAAATGGATCGTGGATGGGTATTCCAGCATGACAATGGCCCAAAAACACACGGCCAAAGAGTGGCTCAAGATGAAGCATGTTAAGGTCCTGGAGTGGCCTAGCCAGTCTCCAGACCTTAATCCCATAGAAAATCTGTGGAGGGAGCTGACGGTTTGAGTTGCCAAACTTCATCCTCAAAACCTTAATGACTTGGAGAGGATCTGCAAAGAGGAGTGGAACAAAATCCCTCCCGAAGTGCAAACCTGGTGGCCAACTGCAGGAGATGTCTGACCTTTGTGATTGCCAACTAGGGTTTTGCCACCAAGTACATGTTCTGCAAATCAATTTATAACTGATCATGTCTTTGTCATTGGGCAAACGTACAACATCAGCAGGGGATCAACTAATTTTTTCCTTCACTGCATGTGACCTTTCACTTATTGTACACATGAATGTAGGGCTGAAACAACTAATTGATAAAATCGATAATGAAAATCATTGTCAACGATTTTCATTATCGATTAATCGAATATATTTTTATCGATTATAAAGAGAGGTTTTTTTCAGAGCAAATGCTCTGAAAAACTCTTCTGCCTTATATAATCCGACCTCAAACAGAGATCGGATTATAACACTAGAATCCAGATCCCTCGCAACGCTGCAGGGGACCTGGATTCCCCTCATATATTCGATTAATCATCCTCTGTCAGCCGGTGAGGGTCTGCATCGCACAGACAGACTCCGTTACTGCCCTTCACTTACACTGAGGCTTCTATGAAGCTGCAGTGAAAGTGCCTGTCAGTAATGGAGCCGGGTAGAGAGGCAGAGTGATGTATGGGAGGGGGGAGGAGTCAGAGGGGAGTATGTGAGCCACCCTCCCATACACCACTCTGGCTCCTCCCCCTCCCATACGCCACTCTGCCTCTCTACCCGGGTCCCTGGTGTCTTGTTAGCAACGGAGGTTCACAGGAGGCAGAGTGGAGTATGGGAGGGGGGAAGAGGCAAAGTGATGTATGGGAGGGGGAGGAGCCAAAGTGATGTATGGGAGGGGGAGGAGGCAGAGTGGAGTATGGGAGGAGCCAGAGTGGTGTATGGGAGGGGGAGGAGCCAGAGTGGTGTATGGGGGTATTATGAATTTCAGGGCATATAGGGGGTATAAGGCATATCGATATTAGGCATATCAGGGGGTAAAAGGTATATCAGGGGGCTCAGTTGCATATCACTGGCATATAAGGAGTATAAGGCATATCAGGGGGCACAGTGGCATATCAGGGGGCACAGTGGAATCTGGCATATAAGAGGTATAAGGCATATATGGGGGCAGAGTGGCAAGCTGGGGGTCAGATGTGCATAACTGGGGTCAGTTTGGTAAATAAAAAAAATTTAAACAAGGCTTTTTTCTCAGTTTTTATTAAATATGAAAAATAGTTAACATGTGAATTAATATTTACTAATAACTTTGTATTAAAACCTAGTTTGAGAAACAGTGTTTGGGTTCTTGTAGCTTTTATTATTATGTCAGTAAAATAAGAAGGTGAATAGAGAGGCCATTGCAATAAAGAGATGAAAGTGTAAATTGTATGTTTTTTATTGCAAATTTTCTTCAATTTAAAATAATGTATTTTTTTATCCGATTAATCGAAAAAATAATCGGCCAACTAATCGATTATTAAAATAATCGTTAGTTGCAGCCCTACATGAATGGTCTGTTCCTGAATAACTGAATTCAATATCACAAAAATTAAAATCTTCGTTGCCCTTGAGTGTACAACACAGTGTAAATGTAATTCACATGCCAAATAATTGAATTGGAGCTATGGGATTTCACCAAACACTGCATCTTGTGCAGTTAAATTACCTATGCTGATTTAACAAGCCAGTTCAATGGTTCCCATTTTTTATGTTTAGTATAGCCTAATGATTTATATATAGTTTTCCATGTGCAGATAGGGCTTTCCTTTTAAATATATGGTTGAACAAGCAATTACATGATTACTATCATTTACAGATGTATGTAGCCCCATTTTATTATGCAGCATATCTCATGATATAAAGGTAAAATGTGATTTTCTTTTCTTCATAAATGCGAAACCAGATAAGTAAAAATAAAAAATATTATGAAAAGCTTCAAACACCCTTAGTAAACACAACATAAATAAAATGTATGTAATTGTACAATGCGGATTGCGCATGGAGTCTATGCGCACATTAGAACCATCTATACACCTGTCTTTTCCCCAGCTCCTTGCCTTGAGTTTTATTTGGTAAATTGCTTCTCTTGCTCGGCAATGCACATGCATTGCTGCGGAACTTCTACTAGCTCCGTTGCTGGCTCTCGAAGAATTGTAGGGGAACCTGAGACCCCAGTATGCATGTTCTTTTGATGCTTCAATTGCTTTCAATGGGAGTGCTTTCCCCCTAGTAACTTGCAACTTGGAGCAACCATATCTGGCAGGAAGTTCAGAGGTGCTCTGAACCTTTTTTAGAAGGTTATTTAGTTTGGGGGGTTTTTTGTTCCCCAGTTACATACATGTCAAAGTACTTTAATATACATTCATTTTAGTGAGGCTGTTATGAGAAGTAGTAGACAAAGACATTCCTGTATGTAATAAAAGCTGCCGATTTATAAACGACAAATAAATTAAATATTCTTAATCGAGACTAGGTTATTAACAGAGTTTGTAAATATGTGGCTCAGAAGACTAGCCAATGAGGTACATAGTCTGGGAAGAGCCTGTACTTATTTTTTTAAAATTGAAAATATATTTATTTTTTGGTGAAACTCTGCTTTTTATGTTATGTGAAAGGAGGTTTGGCTATGTAAAATGTTCTTCATTTTTTCAGATGAAAATATTTTGTATGTTTTAGAAAGCATTAAGTAATTCGTTCTTTGTTTCTGCAGGTATGGAAGATGGTAGAGTTCAAAGTAACCTTGAAACAAAAGTGTGGGAAGCCAGCAACCCCCTCACAGATAAACAGATAGACCAATTTTTGGTAGTAGCACGGTAAGAAAATTATTTTTATATAATATATATGTGTATATATTGTGAAAAACCCTGTAGCATGAGTGCCATAAAATATCAGTTATGGGTCTTAAGCACAGTCCTCTAGGTCAGTCAGGCTCAGGAACACCAACTTGCAGCAAAACAGTGCTTTAATTTTAACTGTTCAAACTAAACACCCCAAAACAAAATCATCAAAAGAAACAACCTAGCTCCCAGTTGGAGCCCTCTCTAACTATACTATGCTGGTCCAGCACAGGGGAGCTTCCGCTTCCCCCAACAGTCTCTCTGATCATCAGGTTCCAGGGGCTTTTATTGACCAGCACCTGTGCCTGATGCAGGCCCCATAGGATCAGATCCTGCAGACTTCTAGCCTCTTGGGAAAAGTCAGCATGGATATGGATACCCATATGTATGATCTGCATAGTACCTGTACCCAAATGCCAAACTAATCCTCTCCCTGGGGTTTACGACATCACAATAATTATATAATCAGTATCTCACAAAAGTGAGTACACCTGCCGGCACTGGGGAGCTACAGTTCATTGAGGGAACCAGGAATGCCAACATGTACTGTGACATACTGAAGCAGACGTGATCCCCTCCCTTCGGAGACTGGGCAGCAGGGCAGTATTCCAACATAACGCCCCAAACACACCTCCAAAACGACCACTACCTTGCTAAAGAAGCTGAGGGTAAAGGTGATGGACTGGCCAGGCATGTCTCGAGACCTAAACCCAATTGGGCATCTGTGGGGCATCCTCAAACGGAAGGTGGGGGGGTGCAAGGTCTCCAACATCCACCAGCTCTGTGATGTCGTCATGGAGGAGCGGAAGAGGACTCCAGTGGCAACCTGTGAAGCTCTGGTGAACTCCATGCCCAAGAGGGTTTAGGCAGCACTGGAAACTAATGGTGGCCACACAAAATATTGACACTTTGGGCCCAATTTGGACATTTCCACTTAGGGGTGTACTCCCTTTTGTTGCCAAGGTTTAGACATTAATGGCTGTGTGTTGAGTTATTTTGAGGGGACAGCAAATTTACCTATTGTTAAAGGTTTGGGCAGCAAGTTTTACAGATGTTGGTTATAAAGGAAGGGCTCCTATGTTTGTCAAATGGTTGGGAGTGCATTCATGACCCTGTCAAATGTATTTTTGTTATAAGAGACTTGTGAGGTCTTTTTTGCCCTATAAGGTAAAAAAGATTGCTGTATTGTCTCTGGCTTCCTGACCAGGGGTGGATTTGAGTTGTTCTGGGTATACAAGGCATGGCTAAGAAGATTTAAGCCTCTGTACCAGAGCCTTGGCAAAAAGCTTCTGATCTGTGATTAACAGGGAGATTATGTGGTACCTTGAGCAAAGCTGGACTCTTTAGATTTTTTTTTCTAGTAGCGCCCCACATGATAAGAGGTCCTAATCAAGCATTTGTGTACCTCCTACACTGTTGGAGAAGATCTCTCTATCCAAGCTAGCCACACAATATTGACACAGTGCCTCCCAATGCTATCGCTCTATTGTATTTTTATCTGTCAAAAAAAAAATCCCTATTTAATGTCAACAGGTCAATTAACACACGGTATGTGATTGGGCAAATCAGATGCTTAAGATCTGAAACTTTTTTTTTTTTCAGATCCTACTTTCTTCATTTGTATTTAAATTGTATATGGTAATGTAAATATCAGAACATAATTTCCTGAAGTAGAAGCTAAGAAAAGTCCTTTTTATTTTTTTTTAAATTAATATGTCAATATAATTCCACAATATGGCCCTCATACTGTTTAGACCAGCTACCAGCATATTCTGAAAATTAGAACAACCACTGAAATATGTATGCTTCTGTCTTCCTCTTTACACTTTTAACCACTTTTTGGTCTGTACCAAACTGTGGTGTTTTATATAACTTAAATAACATAATGACTGTCCAGTTGTCCACTAGAGAAAGGAATATCTGCAACTGAGGTTCAGGAGGAGGCCGGGAATAAACAAGATGATATTTAGATCTACTTTACAACAAAATGGTGAGCTTGATTCTCTTTCCTCTTGAACCAAATCCCAGTTAAGACTGAAGTCACCCCCAGTCAAAAGTTCTATAGATAAACACCGATATAGGGTTTATTATAGACATGTATGCGTTTCCAGGTGCCAAGTCATCTTTATCACAAAGGATAAATTCTATTAATCCAAAGGGCGCAAATAATGTAACGCAAGGTTATAGAGAGGTCTCATAAGAAACGTAAGAAAGATATAACGGAATTTAGGGAAAAACACAATGTTTAGGAAGGGAATCTGACACACATTTTATAAAGATCAAAAAACACTAGTAGTTTTTCTACAATTGTTGTCTTGGTTACTTGTTCTTACCGCCTTAACATGCAATTGCACATCTTAGATATTAGGTTGGCCTTTTCTATATTATCTATACCTGATGCAGTCTGCTACAGCCACAGGCGGCAATGTGACCTTACCGTGGACAGAGGTCAAATTGATTGTGTTGTGGTTTCTGGTTCACGTAAAAAGTGAGTTTTTAGCTGAGGTTTTTTATGATTTTTTGTTTTTTAATTTTTAAAAAGATGCCTGCGATGAAGGCAGTATCTAAGACCAAGCACCTATAATGGACATCATTTAACTATCTGATATGTCCAAAAGCAAAATGTGTAATGCATGTCTTTATTGTACCAGTAATGAGACTAGAAAATATAATTTAAATTTTTAACCCCTATGTGTCTGGTGACGTACCAGGTATGTAATGCCCAAGTGGGCTGATCAGTTCAAGCAAAACAATTGTCCCCACGTCGCCATAATCGTGGTGATCGCTGGGGGTGCTGCTACTGCCTGTCCAAGTGTCTGGGCAGACCAGCACAGCTACACCAAGCCTTTGATCACTCTGCAGGCTCAACATGCAATTGCTGGTAAACCACAGGCAGCTTCAGGGAAGGGGGTTTGCTGCACGACTGCTCCATGAGAGTGACAGTGCAGTGTTAAGCTCTTAAATGCTGCTGTATTTTAAGGGTTAATACCCCTAAATTAAAGAGGCTCCTGCCCGTAATTGCCGGTTTACTGGCGATGGTGACCCAGCTGCCATGGGCAGCTTCAGAGACAGTCTCTGTCTCCACAAAAGTGTGGAGACCAGCCCCAATCCTCCTCTGCTGCCCGATCCCTCCATAAAGGGTGATGGTGCAGCGTTAACCCCTTCAATGCCGCAATTGTGTATGACACGATCATGGTATTGTCAAGCAATAGAAAAGAAAGAGTTCCTCTAACTTAGCGCTTTATATAATATAGAATCCACAAGATAAAAAAAAATTACTTAAATGTCAGCGTGTACGGGTTGTTCAGTGGTCTCAGTTGATGCAAATACCACACGGAATATAAAAAGCAAAGAGATGTTTTTGGTGAAGTTCAAACCGAGCATCAGAATGGGGAAGAAAGGGGATTCAAGTGACTTTGAACATGGCATGGTTGTTGGTGCCAGAAGGGCTGGTCTGAGTGTTTCAGAAACTTCTGATCTACTAAGATTTTCACGCACAACCATCTAGCAAAGTGTACCTAAAAAGTGGGCAGTGAGTGTATGTTTTATATATATATATTTATATATATTTATATATATATATATATGTATATATATCTATCTATCTCTATCTGGATTATTTTTCAGTAGTGGCACCTGTTGAGTAGAAGAAATCCTATGTGAAAACATTTCTACATATTGATACTGTGCACTTTTGCCAAACAAAGGGATACATGTGTTGGATATTTAAACCCTACAAAACGTACAAAAGAAAATGAACACCTAACTTTTAGCCCAGGGCTTGACAAATTTGTTGTGAATCTAGACGCCAGCTAAAAAAGTTAGGAGCCAGGATTTTTTTTTAAACTAACAGTTGGTTAGGAGTAGGGCTGCAACTAACTATTATTTTCATAATCGATTAGTTGGCCGATTATTTTGTCGATTTAATCGATTAATCGGATAAAAAAATGAATGTAAATTTTTCATTTATTTAAAATAATTTAATAAACAAATGATGTTAAATACAAACAGCAGAATAAAAAAAACTTTGATAAAATGCATTTCTTCTCTTTATTTCCCAACCAGCCCCCCCAATTGATGCACATTTGAGCCCAGGCTTGCCACGCTGCCTCCCAGACATGCCACGCTGCCTCCCACATATACCACTCCATGCTGCCTCCCACATATACCACTCCACGCTGCCTCCCACAAATACCATTCCACGCTGCCTCCCACAAATACCATTCCACGCTGCCTCCCATATATACCACTCCACGCTGCCTCCCATATATACCACTCCACGCTGCCTCCCATATATACCACTCCACGCTGCCTCCCATATATACCACTCCACGCTGCCTGCCACATATACCACTCCACGCTGCCTCCCACATATACCACTCCACGCTGCCTGCCACATATACCACTCCACGCTGCCTCCCACATATACCACTCCACGCTGCCTCCCACATATACCACTCCACACTACCTCCCACATATTCCACTCCACGCTGCCTCCCACATATACCACTCCACGCTGCCTCCCACATATACCATTCCACACTGCCTCCCACATATGCCACTCCACTCTGCCTCCCACATATGCCACTCCACGCTGCCTCCCACATATGCCACTCCACCCCCACATATGCCACTGTGCCTGATACGCCTTATACCCCCTGATACACCACTCCATCCTCCCCAGACATGCCACACTGCCTCCCAGACATGCCACGCTGCCCTCCCCACATATGCCACTCCACTCTACCCCCAGATATGCCACTGTGGCCCCAGATATGCCTTATACACCCTGATACACCACTCCGTCCTCCCCAGACATGCCACACTGCCCTCCCCACATATGCCTTATATAATGTATATGCCTTATACCCCCAGATATATCACTCAGTCCTCCCCAGATATACCTTATACCCCCCAGATATCTCATAGTCACCTCATAGTCACAGACCTGTTCACAGCACACTGACACTATACTTTTATAAATAAGTACAGGGTTAATCTTCACTGCCCCAAGGATTTAGATTCCCCTTAGTTTGCCCCCCTTTATCTCTAACTGCACCTTAAGTTAACTTTATTAAATTAATCAAATTAACCCTCAGTCCTCATCATTAAATTAACCCTAAACACCCCATTAACCATAACTGCCCCTAAATTAACCCTAAACACCACATTAACCACAGTATCCCCTAAATTAACCCTAAAGACCCTGTCAACCACAACAGCCCCTAAATTAACCCTAAACACACCATTAACCACAACTGCCTCAAATTAACCCCAAACACCCCATTAACCACAGCTGCTCCTAAATTAACCCTAAACACCCCATTAACCATAGCTGCCCCTAAACACCCCATTAACCATAACTGCCCCTAAATTAACCCCCACCTCCCCTAACTTTCAGTAGCCCAAATATTAATTTTATACTTACAGTTAGGTGAGTGTCACAGCCATGTGGTTCTGGCCTTCTGGGAGAAGGAAGGGGCGGGGCCAGTTGTCACAGTGATTACAGGGAGGGACTGGTAAGTAGGAGCTGCTGCTGTGAGTCGCTCAAACGGTTCAAATCGATTTTATCGATTAGTTGTTGCAGCCCTAGTTAGGAGTGATCTGATCATCATCAGCCCACTTACTAAACTCACAGCATTTGACCTGGAAGCACCCTGGACTTTCAGGTCAGTGCTGTTGGTTTTTTTTTGTTTTTTTTTTTAATATATATTTTTTTTAACGCTTTCAATGCTGATGTTCCATTGGAGCACAGCATTGACTGATATTTAGTCCCCACAAGCTTGTGGGGACAAATGTTAACCCTTGCAATGCCACGAATGTGTTATACACAATTGTGGAATTGAAGGGGTTAACGCTGCACTGTCGCTCTCATGGAGCGATCAGGCAGCAGGGGGGGTGTTGTCAGGTCCCCACACTCATGTGGAGACCCAAGAACCCTCTCCCCCGTCCCTGCCTCCCACATATACCACTCCACGCTGCCTCCCACATATACCATTCCACACTGCCTCCCACATATACCACTCCACTCTGCCTCCCACATATGCCACTCCACGCTGCCTCCCACATATGCCACTCCACCCCCACATATGCCACTGTGCCTGATACGCCTTATACCCCCTGATACACCACTCCATCCTCCCCAGACATGCCACACTGCCTCCCAGACATGCCACGCTGCCCTCCCCACATATGCCACTCCACTCTACCCCCAGATATGCCACTGTGGCCCCAGATATGCCTTATACACCCTGATACACCACTCCGTCCTCCCCAGACATGCCACACTGCCCTCCCCACATATGCCTTATATAATGTATATGCCTTATACCCCCAGATATATCACTCAGTCCTCCCCAGATATACCTTATACCCCCCAGATATCTCATAGTCACCTCATAGTCACAGACCTGTTCACAGCACACTGACACTATACTTTTATAAATAAGTACAGGGTTAATCTTCACTGCCCCAAGGATTTAGATTCCCCTTAGTTTGCCCCCCTTTATCTCTAACTGCACCTTAAGTTAACTTTATTAAATTAATCAAATTAACCCTCAGTCCTCATCATTAAATTAACCCTAAACACCCCATTAACCATAACTGCCCCTAAATTAACCCTAAACACCACATTAACCACAGTATCCCCTAAATTAACCCTAAAGACCCTGTCAACCACAACAGCCCCTAAATTAACCCTAAACACACCATTAACCACAACTGCCTCAAATTAACCCCAAACACCCCATTAACCACAGCTGCTCCTAAATTAACCCTAAACACCCCATTAACCATAGCTGCCCCTAAACACCCCATTAACCATAACTGCCCCTAAATTAACCCCCACCTCCCCTAACTTTCAGTAGCCCAAATATTAATTTTATACTTACAGTTAGGTGAGTGTCACAGCCATGTGGTTCTGGCCTTCTGGGAGAAGGAAGGGGCGGGGCCAGTTGTCACAGTGATTACAGGGAGGGACTGGTAAGTAGGAGCTGCTGCTGTGAGTCGCTCAAACGGTTCAAATCGATTTTATCGATTAGTTGTTGCAGCCCTAGTTAGGAGTGATCTGATCATCATCAGCCCACTTACTAAACTCACAGCATTTGACCTGGAAGCACCCTGGACTTTCAGGTCAGTGCTGTTGGTTTTTTTTTGTTTTTTTTTTTAATATATATTTTTTTTAACGCTTTCAATGCTGATGTTCCATTGGAGCACAGCATTGACTGATATTTAGTCCCCACAAGCTTGTGGGGACAAATGTTAACCCCTGCAATGCCACGAATGTGTTATACACAATTGTGGAATTGAAGGGGTTAACGCTGCACTGTCGCTCTCATGGAGCGATCAGGCAGCAGGGGGGGTGTTGTCAGGTCCCCACACTCATGTGGAGACCCAAGAACCCTCTCCCCCGTCCCTGAAGCTGCCTCTGGCAGCTGGGACGCAATTGCTGGTCTATAGACCAGCCATTGCAGGGGGGAGTCTCTCTGATGACTGCTGTAGGCTTCCATGCCTACAAGAGTCATCAAATAGCTTGTGGGGGGGCTCGTTTTTGCTGTTGCTGGCTTGCCTGGGCTTCCAGGCAGACCACCAGCAGCAGAGCCCCTTACAAAACGGGAATTAATCCCTAAATGGCGCGATTGCGGCATTGAAGGGGTTAACGCTGCCCTTTCGCTCTCATGGAGCGATCAGGCAGCAGGGGGGTGTTGTGTCAGGTCCCCAATCAACACTGAAGCTGCCTGTGGCAGCTGAAAACGCTATTGCAGGTTTTCCTGCAATCGCGGTTTCAGCCTACAGGATCACTCCGTGGGAATGATCTCAGACAAAATTCTGAGTCGCCATGGCGACCTGGCGCCTGGGATTTGTCGAGCCCTGTTTTAGCCACATAAGGTTAAAACCCTAACCAAGATGGATGTGACTCTTGTCTTGAGGGGGTCATTAGTAAAACTGCACAATAGTTTTCCATTGTACATTTTATCGAAAGTTCCACTGCTCGGTGTGGTTTCCTCATGGGGACTAGGCATCAGAAGGGCATTCTGATTCTGTTATTCCTCCTACCTATCTATTACACAGAATTCTTATTATGTACATAGAGTTGAAACCTTTCCCATTTGCTTAATTGACAACTTGCTTCTTACCGTAAGTATCGCAAAGTTTTAAAAAAAAAAGTTGCTGGTTTCAGTTGCTCTACTGAAATTACTTGTGGTCCATATATTTCCATGTGTTTTGGTCCTTTTTCAGAAGTGTCCAGATTTCAGTAATCGTTTTATCAGGCTTGTATTCAAATTAAGTTGCTATTATCTTGTGATATGCAGTTGCTAAGATTTTCTGCTCTGAGACACATTCTGTTGAAAGGAAAATAAAATGGTAGTGATATACACATGCTATTATCAGAAATAATTGTCACAATACTCCAAATTGGCAAAATTGTATTTCAAGCTGTACCACTTTTTTTTTTTTTTTTTTTTATATACAAATGAAATAAATATTTTCTATTACAAATATTGTTTGAATATTTTTTTTTAAGTAATAAAGGAGCAGAGTTGCCTTGTCATGGCATTCTGATTCAGTGTTACTGTAGGGATAACCTGGTATATGTCCTCTTCTAGGAGGGGCCAATATCTATTCTATTAAACCCCTCAAATGCACCCATAAAATGTATCACTTTAGATTAAGATTTGGGATCTTAGAATTCAGTAATACTTCCCTACCTTTGTTGAGTGCTTTCTGAATAGAAGACATCAGTCTGGATACCCTTTATCTTTAAAGAATCTCGTGTATTTTGAAAAAAATAAATAATTATCCTTGCAGTTTTGGTGAAGTTTGAAGTATTGTCCAGTAAGAATTCCTTTGTACCGGAAACCTACTGAAACAAAAGTTGTTTTTGTAGTCTCATTTATTGTCTTGTATATTAAAACGTAATGCTGTCTGTCTTAATTTCGTAAGTAAACTGTGAAATGGAAGTACTGCTATTAAAATCCTCTGAAAAGGCATGAAAGCTGTACTTTGCCATTGTTTTAAAATATTATGTAGCAGAGCCATACTTGTATGTTGAGATATTGATATTTTTGGGAGGGTACGATCTTATCACCTTTAAAAATAAATTTGCAAAGGATGGGGCATAACACATCCCGTTCTCAGTTTCTTATTGTTGAGACAGAAATATGCTTCAAAACAAAATCCAGAAGAATAACCACAAAATCTGTGTACAATTCTGCTCAGTCAGAGATTCACAAGAGACTTTTGTGGCACATGACTTGTCCATATAGAGATGCTATATTTGATAGGGGAAAAAAATAATAGATGCAGTTACTTTCTTACCTATAACACTACACCTAGCCTGTGGTTCTTCTGTTCAAATAAAAAAAAAAAAAACTTATTTTTATCTGTCTGTTTTATCTACAGAACTAACTTTTTTAGAACCTCTGTCTTCACAATGTTAGAATTCCATCTTGATACGGTGTTCATGTAAACTTTGCATGCCTTATAAGAATTAAAATCATAAGCAAATGTGTTATTCTTACTTTCTTAAATTGTCTATTTTTACATATTGCTAACACCCCCCCCCCTCCATTGCGGCACGATTTATAATCCCTATATAAACATTGTAAAGATGTATATAACTAATTAATTAAAGAAATGAGCAAGGTAACTGTATACCAGAAATAGCAGATGTTAAAGCTATTATCCTTGGTGTCTGTTTTAAATACTCTAGTTTCTTTTAGTGCCTAGTGATGATAAAAAGAAAAATAGACAAAAATCTGCCCATTATTATTTAAATATGTATGTATACTGCTATTATATCTGTACTTATGCAAATAACATTTGTAAACATTTATTAACTGGATTTATTTCCACAGATGTGGGTGTTCAAGTGTATATTTTGCCTCTGAGTAGTCCTTGGATGCATAGTTAATCTTTATTTATTTTTTGCAGGTCTGTAGGTACATTTGCTCGTGCGTTAGACTGCAGTAGTTCTGTCAGACAGCCTAGTCTACACATGAGTGCAGCTGCTGCCTCTAGAGACATCACACTGGTAAGAGAAGACAGTCTTGTAAAACACCTTTTATGTGAAAAAGAAATTTCAAAAATTGACTCGTGACTTTGAACATAACATAAATGTGACATAGGATAAAATTCTCTTGGTATCTGAGAAGTGAATGATCTCTTCCTCCATGGCTATTTTATTTAGGCTAAATTCACATTCATAAAATGCCCTTCAGAATTTACAACATAAGTGCAAGGAAAGTTGTATTGAACTGAAACCTAGATGCCTCTGCATTATGAAGGACCAAACCCAGAAACGTTCTTCTGCAAGAGTAAGTCGAGCTGGACTGCATAATATATGGTTAATCCTTTGTTTGTCAAGGTCTAGACCTGTTTTTGGAGATTTTCTTAAGTTACATTTTGGCAAAAACCTGATGCACAGCTTTTACTTTAATGCAAAATTTTCCCCAGCTGGCACAGAAATCCCCACGCAAAGTATTAGAATTGTAACAAGTAACCATTTTCTTTTAATTAAAGAAAATGCTGATTAGGCTATCTCCATAGATGGCAAACAGGTGAGATATCCTCTGACATCTTACTGATTTAACCGTGTATTAAATAGGGCCGGAGAAAACACATCCTACTACCATTTTACTCTCTCACAGATTGGAAGTTGGCTTACTAGGTCACAGACTAATCGGCAGCTTCTCTTCTCCTCCATGCCTTGCATCTGTCACAAGCGAGGACTGGCAGAGACAAGACACTCTCCGACACCAGATCCCTGGCTACATATTATTTACACTATTCACCCCAGTACTACAATTTTCTGCCATGACCAAAACTTTATAACTGGGCGTCTTAGGTTACCCCAAACAAAAAAAAACCTATTTTGCATACAATAGATGCCAAAAATATTCCAAAAAATTTGAAATATTGAAATAATATTAACATAGAAGAGGACGATGATATAAAGCATTTGAAAAAGTTAACAAAAAAGTATGTGAAACTATGTACACGTCTGTTGGCATTGCTCTAAGATAAGACCTTTGTGGAATAGAAAATGTCAAACTCCCAATTAAACCCCAAACAATCTTATTACATCTAAAATGGCCACCTTTCAGCAAAACCCAAACTCTGGCTATCCATTGCTCAATTGCGGCAAAAATTCTAATGGCAAAAAATTGGAAGAGGGGTGAAGATATTTCTGCTTTACGCTGTAGACATCAGCTACTATACCAGTTACAGATAAAGAGGCATTAGTATATCTAAGATGTCAATGAACACTATACAGAAATGGGACAGTTGGATTAAATCACTTCAGAACTGAGAGGAGATATCATTTAGGCAAAATCCATCAAGTTAGTTGTATATTAGGGTAACGTCTGCATTATTAAATTGAAATCTGATTGGCGAGTGACTTCCAGTGGCTGAGATGTTATGTCTTGTTTTGTAATGTATAGAGTGTTATGTATGCTCATTTAGATTTAGAATACGTTTCTTATTAACTAGTGTTCAACTAGTCCAGGGGCGTCCAACCTGCGGCCCTCCAGCTGCTGCAGGACTACATCTCCCATAATGCTCTTTCAGCTAAGGGGCTGGTTGAGGAGAATGGGAGATGTAGTCCTGCAGCAGCTGGAGGGCCGCAGGTTGGACACCCCTGAACTAGTCAGTAGTCAGAAAAACTCCAAAACTACAATCTGACATCTCCTGCATCACCACAACTTTTTTTTCCCCCCAAGAAAAAAGACTCTACTCAAAAACAAACTCTGCCTTCAGTTTGCTAGACACTCTTGAAACTTCAAATAGGATTGGGTTCTATGGTCAGATGAAACAAAAATACAGCTCGTCTCTGCATTTGCAGGCTGATCCCGAGTCTTGACGTGGAAATTACATTTGATACCACTAAATTGATTACTTAGGAACATCCTAAGTTAAAACTTACTCCCAATGACCGTGTATTAGAATTTCTAGAGCTTTGGAAGAGCATGAAATAGCAGGTGAGACAGGCTGTAGGTGGCCAGACTGTGACATAGGGGAGGGCTTTGGAGGAACTCTAGACAACTGTAATACTTCAGTAACCTTTTCAAACCTTATAGTCCATGGGACATCTCTAAATGCTCGGCCAAAAACTATAGAAGCTAAGGAGACCTGGTGTTTAACCCCTTCAGTCCCCTATGCACGTACCGGTACGTCCAAAAAAACGCATCCCAAGAATGCCCTATGGACGTACCGGTACGTCCTACCCTTCGTTTGACAGCCTGGACTCCCCCCTGACAGCAGAAGCCAGCATCGCTGGCTTTCTACTACCCGATCTCATGTAACAGCTTCCGGCACAAACACCGGAAAACTGTTACATTTTTTAATGCCCAATCGGGCATTCCCTTCCGGGTCACGTCACTGCTGAAGTCATCCGGAAGGTCATCGGAGGACCGGATATCCCCTGCAGGTTCTGTCCAAACCCTGCTGGGATATCAGATGAGGCACAGACACTGTGATCTCTATGCAAGTCTGTGCCATGTTTCTCACTCTCACATGCTGAAAAAACAAAACAAAAAAGAAAAGAAATGGTTAGTGATTTAAAAAGCTTCATAGAGATGCAGCGTCTCGCGCAATCGGGCACTTTCAACCGTAACAGCTTACCGGCTTTCATGCCAGAAGCTGTTACGGGCGATCGGACAGCAGAAAGCCGGCAATGCCGGCTTCTGCTGCCAGGGGGGAGTCCAGGCTGTCAAACGACAGCCTGGTCTCCCGTGCAGCGGCAGGGATGTGTCCCTGACGCTGCACAAAAGGCTGCACGTACCGGGACGTCCATAGGGGTTTCTTTGTGGGCGTTTTTTGGACGTCCCGGTACGTCTATAGGGGAACTAAGGGGTTAAGAAACTAAATATGTCTAGGTCTGTGTGTGTATACTACTGCATCAGTTAACTTTGTTAGGGTGTTACTATGTTCAACTAGACTTCCCTTACTGAGGACGCACTAAAGGGTGCTCTCCCGTGCCTTGACCCAACCACAATGTCCCCTGGGTCGAGTATGTGCTGTTTTTTGCCGGGTGCAGGCATTTCTTGTGGTGTTATAAATATCGTACGCAATCAATGTATACTTCAGTAGCATGTAAGCACAACAGAATAAATCGGCACAATAAAGGGCAAGGCAATACCTGTGAGGTCTTAACCAGATACTTTGTCGATAAAGGCCTCTACTAAAGGCAAACAAAATCCTATTGTTGCACAGTATATTAAATAAGCATTACTGGTGTGCTGACCACTTTTGTTTTGTGTTCACTATTGGGTTTGGGGAGACAACCGTTTATAGGTTACAGCTCCTGGTTCTTGATCTTTGGGTTATTGCTGATTGTCCTCAATCTTTTATTTTTTCTCTTTTTTTTTTTTTTTGTTGTTGTCATGGTGTTGTCGTGCATGTTTATGTACGCAGCTTAATGTCAGAGTCTTGGTTGCACCAATTGTCTTAGACTTAATGCTATTGCTCTTTCTTTCTCACCTGTGCAGTGAGACTTATTGGTGTGTTTGGTTTTTTTTTTGTTGGATCTCTTATTTTGATGTCAGGTCTGAGCTATTTAACTGACTGTTGCTTGTTCATTGACATACTTGGCCTGTCCCAAACTCTTTGATGTAGGTGAGAGACCTTTAGATTTTCAGAGAGTTTGCCTGTTGGTAGTCCTTGTTGTCGAGAGCATGTACCCTTGTACACCATAATGACAGACAGCGGGCATAATGCTGGTGGCAACTTTTAAGCTTTATTTGTATTGTTTCAATTTCATTGTAACTGTTAAGGTTTTACTGTACCTCTAGTGTAATGACATTACATAATCTGCTTGCACTCTATAAAACAGTATGATTTAAAGTATATCAATGATTTGTGTTTCTCGTGTAGTTCCATGCAATGGACACTTTGCACAAGAATGCGTATGACATATCCAAAGCAATTTCTGCCCTGGTACCTCAAGGAGGCCCGGTCCTATGCAGAGATGAGATGGAAGAATGGTCTGCATCAGAGGCCAACCTCTTTGAAGAAGCCTTGGAAAAATATGGCAAGGACTTTACGGACATTCAACAGGACTTTGTGAGTAATATTGGAGCCCCTACCCAGCAAAATAAAATGCAATTTTAATAACAATAACCATAGCCTTTATTATCTTCAAACCTGAAGCTCACCATTGCAGGCAGCTATGATACAGCTAATCATATATTATCATGTTCAAGGTATTTTCCACACAGTAACATACGTTTTTGTCCAGTTGGAGAATCGTCCTTTGAACGCAACTCGTTAAATTTAAAGACCGTTTTCAGTTGAGGTGCAATCAATATTGCCTATTTCTTTTTATAACTGTTCTATTAAGCCTCATAGGTTGAAATGTATTTGGAGATATTTAATTGGGCATACCATTAGCCGCCTGATGTTGGCGTTCCTCAAATTAAACATTTTGGCTGAGCTTAATTAATTAATCTTAAATGTTGCTATGTTATGATCACTATTTCCCCAAAATTACCAAGGTCATGCAGTAAGTATTTATTTAAACGGACAGTAAATTAATTTAAAAAGCAGCCACTCAACAGTGAGGTACAATACGCAATATGTTTTAGCCCCTGATGAAACCATACTCTTAATAAAAACATGCACCGACTTTGGGCATTAATTTGTACACATGCGTGTAGTATGTTATATTTACCCAACACAAGTTTGTGTGTTTGTTTTTATTGTATATAAGTTGCCTTTTAACCCCTTAAGGACAATGGGTGGTTCCTATACCCATTGAAAACAATGCATCCGTACATGTACGGGCTTTGTCATTAAGGGGTTAATTGCTAAGAATGTGATAAATGTCACTTGTTTTGAAGGAATGTTTGTATGTGCTGTGCCTTTGAGTGGCAGCTTGAAGGGTATTTTGCCCTTTGTTTTCTTGTTGTTTAGGTACATATGAGAGGGAGAAAATTTAGATGTAGGAAATTTATGCCACAAAAATAGAGAAAATCTTGTTGCGTTAGAATTATTTTATCACTTACATTTTTAAATAATGTAGTTGTCAAGTACTGTTTAGAGCTATTCATTATAAAGTAATACCATCATACTTAATAAAGGTATTTTTTCTCTAGTTACCATGGAAATCTCTGACCAGTATCATAGAATATTATTATATGTGGAAGACAACAGACAGATATGTGCAACAGGTAGGAAACTTGCAAATAATATCTATGTACATGTGTGCATGTGTATATACACTTGTACATTTTATTTGGTGTATGTATTTTATGGGTTACATCTGTAGAGAAAGTAAACCAGTGCGGCACTGCAAATGTGGCATGTATATTGATGAAAAAGAATATGAAACTATAAGCAGACTCAAAATGAGTGCAGATATAAAAGAAAAAAATATAGGTAAAAGGAGAAAATATAAACTAGGAATAAATAATAAAGACAAATGAGTTATGCAAACGAGAATAAAGATGTAGCCGACTGGCTAAATACTTTTGTTCCTTTATACAAAGGAAGTTGAAGGGACCACAGTTAGAAAACAAACTGGGAAACATGTAAAGCATGTGTATATTACATATGAAGCCATATATGACTGTTTGATCCCGTGCTATCTACTTTTTTTTTTTTTTTTTTTTTTTGCTGCAAAACAGTGACTGACAGGGCTGAGCGTAAATAAAAAAAAAAAAAAAAAATGTGGTGTTCTACAGGTGAATGTGTCTATAAATCTAAGTCCTCTCGTTTAAACACAACCCCTCTGATCATACCCGTTTTCTATGGCAACCACTCCACAGGTCATCTGTAACACCCCCCCCCCCGCACACACATTGTACTAAATATTGCACTAAAAGTAAATTCATGATATTAAATAAGACATTTCCTCAAACCCAGTGATTTATTCACATTTTGACACTGAAGGTGGTACAACATAAATCCCATCAGTATATACTGTGCCTAGCAGTGGTATGCCACAATTCCCATTACCACAACCACAACAGTATAACACCTATCATTAGGGTGGTACAGTGTCTGATTATATAGCAAGTGGTACAGCATAACTCCCATCAATATATACTGTGCCAGACATTGATGGTAGTACAGCATAACTCCCAATATCACATCAGTATATGAACATAACTTTTTAGTAATATGTTCTGGGGCAATTGGTGCAATCTTTCCTAGGCCTCTGTTTTACTGCTCCATCACAATGCCCAAAGGTTCACTGTTGAGCGCCACTTTAAATTCCATAAGTTCATTGTGTATCTAGCACTTCTGCCCCACTTAGTTAAGGTACAATTAAAGCACCACGTGAAGAAATAGGTAAAGTGAGTGCTGATGTTTCAAGTAATAAAGACCCAGAATTACAGTTTTGCAACTCATGTAGTCTGTTTATTTCTAACACAGTAACAGAAATATTAAGTACTGACAGGGAAAATGTGTATAGAAGGGGCCTTCTGCTATACATACACAATTTCTAGGGATACTGTCAGCTACTTTGCAATGTTGTGCATGGAATATTTTTGTCTGCTTTATGCTGTCTCTTTGTGCTGGAGAGCATGTTTTTTTTAATGATGAAGTTAAATTAAATCTTAAAGCTAAACATCTCTCATTTCTTTTAAAGAAGCGATTGAAAGCAGCAGAAGCAGAGAGTAAATTAAAACAAGTCTACATACCCAACTAGTAAGTGTTTCATTTTTCAGTATGTCATCTAATAGTAGTAAAAGCTGTCATGTAAATGTGTATAATGCTTAAAGCTGAACCTTCGACAATTTTTGTATTACTAGTAGCAGATTATAATATGTTTCGAACAATATTTTTAATGGCTTTCGGTTTTGCATAATGTTTCCAGGCAGCCGATCATATGTGTTCGACCACCCAGGCTCCTTATCATACTACCTACTGTAAACTATAAAATGTCTCATTGCTAATCTCTCAGTAGAACAGTCTGATCAATGAAAGTCTGTGGAGGAACAGACTTGATTAGTGTTGCTGTAAAAATCTGCTGAGTGTGGTGATTTAGCAGGGAAACACAACTGACAACAATAGCAGCCTCCAGGTCTGCATATAAAGTACATTTATTGAAACAAAATGAGTTTAAACAAGGCTTTTGTTAGTGCTAACCTATGTTACAGTGTACAGCACTGTATTTTATGTTCAAGTAGCAAAAATATATTTCCATTGAGGTTTCTCCATGCAAATAAACCCTAGTTTAGTGCGTATGCCTGGTACGGTTGCTGTCATAATAAAGATGGTTGAAAGGTAAGAAAAGTATTTAGAGGTCTGTGATGGATTGTAGTAGGCCACTTTTCTGGATTTTGGTTATTACATTTTATATCAGAGGTCTCGAAAGAGTCCTTGGATAATGAAGAAGACATATGAGGGCTTGAAAATCTTTAAATATCTGCAGTCCTTTCTCTTTTGGGTTTTGGCCAAAATCTCACAATTTAGTCTTTAGAATAAGTTATTCCTAAACATTCATCATTGTTTTCCTAATGTGATACCTCTTGGTAGAGCATGCTATAACAGACGGACAAGAGTAACGTTAAAGAGGACGTGGACTTGGGTTAATGGCAAAAACCAGCTTGCAGACTCACTCTCTGTTCACCCCACAACTCCCAAACTATTTTTGTTACCACCACAAGTTCTATATAAAAAGAAAAAAAAAAGTAACATAACTGTCATCGGAAGCTTATGAGTTCAGAGCTGGAGCCCAAAGATTCAAGTAATAAGGATTACCTTATGTGGTCAAATA
This sequence comes from Spea bombifrons, assembly GCF_027358695.1. Taxonomy (NCBI): domain Eukaryota; kingdom Metazoa; phylum Chordata; class Amphibia; order Anura; family Pelobatidae; genus Spea; species Spea bombifrons. Next base: position 32,794,917 of record NC_071095.1, on the reverse strand, counting down.
CAAGACAAGGTTTTTTTTTCCGAGCAAATACGTCTTGTATTCAAGGTAGTCTTATAATCGGACCATAAATAGAGGTCTGACTATAAGACTAAGATCCAGATCCACTGCAGGGGACCTGGATCCTCCTCTCTGGCAACATCCGCTCTGGGGCTTCTATGATTGAGCGCCGGCGTGACATGACCTTCCGGTGCTCTATCGTAGAAGCCCCAGCAGAGTGACAGACAGAAGTGGAATTTGTCTACGCGTATCGCGCAGACGTCCACCAGCCGCCCCCACTAGACACCAGGGAGTCTGACGCGTGGGGGGATATAAGGCATTTCTGGGGGCAGAGTGGCATATAAGGGGGTATAGGGCATATCTGGGGAATGGATGTGCATAACTAGGGGGCATGTTGGCAAATAAAAGAAAATATAAACAAAAACACATTTTCTCAATCACAGTTTTTACTAAATATGAAAAAATAGTTTACATGTGAATTAACGTTTAGTAGTAAAAACTTTTCCTATAGGGTAGTCTTATATTTAGGCTTTTCTTTTTTTTCCCCTAAGTATTCAAATTTTGGGGGGTAGTCTTATAGTCATGCAAATATGGTAACTTATATAATTTTATATAGTGCTTTACAAAAAAATGGTAAAAGACACAAAAATACATACACAACAGTATAAAATAAACAGGGGTAAAACACAGAAAGCTTACAGAAAATATTATTTGGTAATTTCTTGATGTTAGGGTCTTTATATATCAAAATATAAAGAAATTCAATCCCGGGATCCCATTACTTGTTGCTTATTCTCTGGGAGTTTTTAATACCTCATATTTTCTGTTTGGTACCTGTACCTGATAGCTAGGTGACCTATTCTTATTTCTCAGGCCCTGTGTTTTCCCCTCCTTCCATGTTTGATGTCATTCTGAAGGGCAAACTGTCAGCACACAGATGTGCTTTATTCTACTTTGGGAATGTAATGGTATTTCTCAAATTGTAACTCTGAAGATGCTAAGTACTGAGTCCCCAGTGTGACCCCAGTGCATGGTCCTCTGTAAGAGCATGTAAAGCACATTATTCATAAATTCACAATTCAAAATAATCAAGCAAAAGACTATATACTATATATTGTATTACGACAAATACTTTGCAGAGTTGCTGGGTCTAGCTGCCCAATATTAGCGGGATTCTGTGCCACTAGTACCACCGCTGGTAGACCACTTGGTATGTAGAAAGTCAGCGCTAACCTTCAAAAGAAGTGTACTGATTTTCCTTTGTGATCAATGCATATATATATATATATTGTGAGAAATTGTAAAGCTGACAGATTTGTCTGATTTTGTGCAGATCTCCCTGCAGCTGCTTGTGTCCAGAATAAACTAAATACGTTTAAAGAAGGTGGTCATCATAACCTTAGATTTCCACGACACATGCATGGTACACCCTGTGCCTATACTTAGCATAGCATTTTGGACACATTTCTGAGACATTTAACAGATTAATGATTTCCTGACTTGTGTTTTTACATGAGAGGGTGTGATCTGTGTTTTCTCTAAGCACGTATCACAGTACAGAAATTGTAAGAAGGGTTTTTAGTTTCTTCAGTACTTGTTTGTGTCACAAGTGTTCCCAGCTCAAATTATGAATTCAGCAAGCTCTTACATTATTTATGGGAAGGTTTTGGGCATTTTCTGTGCTATGAATAGTCAGGTTGATTCAATGTTTCTGACTAAAGTTGGTCATAGTTTGAAAATATAGAATGTTTGTTATGTATATGAATGTGCAGATAATTAGGTGCTCCTGACTACATGCACATACCCTGGGGTATCATTGAATGATAAACGCTTGTATTTTAACCTTTTCCATTCACAAATGTAACCAAATCAAAGTTTGTGGTAGTAATTTCTTGGTGTGTTTTTTTTTTTTTTTTTTTCGTTTTTTTTTTTTGCACACTTAGTACTTCAGGTATGAATTTATAGCTCCTGGTATATTTTACTGCCAAGCACCCCAATATGTGTTCAGCAACATCTCTTAAGTACAGTGATGCCATCCATGCATAGGTTTGTCGGGTTGTTTTGGGGCTAAGGGGTCACATTTGCGAGGTGCACAATTTTATATTTTTTATTTTGTCGGTTTGTGCCTATGCCCAGTTTGGAACACCTTTTGGGAAGATACAGCATCAATTTTAAGGCTTGATCATAAAAACTTTTTTTAAAAACATTTTGGACACATTTTCTTTGATCTGGATGATTCCCCTTATGATGTCATGGAGAGACCCTCTTGGAAGGCTTTTATTTTCAATTAGTGTCACCATCCTTTTACAGGTGGTGGTTTAAAACGCTCCTGCCATTTTTTGTGTGTATTGCTCTATTCATCTATATAGAGGCACTTTGTTGATCACCTCCTAACTCATTTTCTTTAGCCGCTGGGCGCCACTATAAGGCTAGGTTTCCACTTGTTTTTTTTTGCTAAAAACGCCAATTCAGCCACACGGCGTTTTTTTAGTGAAAAAACGCTGCAGCCAGATGTTAGCTGTTCTTCAATAGGAAATCGCACAATGCCATATCCACTTGACGTTTTTCTGTTTGGCGTTTTTTCCAGTCCTCTTTGGCGGTTTTCTGCTGTTTTTGGGCTTTGTGGCAGTTTTTCAAAATCGCAGCATGTTGACACTCTGGCGTTTTTTGCAAGGAAATCTTGGCGTTTTTCTCCAATAGAAGTCTCTAATAGAAGTCCACAGTTACAATGCAGAGGATGGACCCAGTATCTGTGTCCTAGGAGAAATAGGCTGGAAACAAACAGTTTCACACAAAACAAAGTTCATATTGAATTTTACACCATTTAGAACAAACATGCCATTACAAACAAACCAACTGGATCCTGCGTGCCAAAAGCAACAGCAAACAATTTGCACCATCATTTGGTGCCAATCTTCCTAGAGGAGCAGACATTCGGAATAAAGCATGCCTTACAAACCACAGAAAAGAGACAAAAGGGTCTGCCGGGGCGTTTAAGTAGAACTCTACCACAGAAATGACATCAGGAGAGGGCAGACACTTGCCATTTATCCTAATCCCTTTTAGCTGGGTGAAACTTCTAACTTGTAAAGGCTGGAAAAACTGCCTAAGGTCAAAAAAGCAATTTCCACAGGAAGGCTAAAACACCAGAAAAAAACTCCAGAAAAAACGCCAAAACGCAGGAAAATGCAGTGGCAGTTTTCTTGGTGTTTTTCATCAAGAAAAAAAACGCAGGACAAAAACCCAAGTGGAAACCTAGCCTAATGAAAGTCATATATCCTTTCAATACGGTGAATACAACCACACCTAGGAGTGATCGTATGGGGCTCCCTACATTTTTGTTTGGTGTCGCTGGATGCCATGATATGATTGCAGCTATACCGGCTGAGCAAAGAAAGCATTGATTGCAATTTGGCCAAGGGGGGCACATTTTTGAACCTGCTAAATGGCTGCTTCATGTCTCCGTGAAAACCTGTCTGGATCTGGTGTTCACAAACAGAGTAAAGGCGCATTTGGGGAACAGTGATGTAACATGGTGACACTGGGAATTAATTCACAAAAGCAAACTAGTAGAGGCTCTACCAAAACACTGATCTATAGGAAGGCCAACTTCAACCAGTGAATGGCATTATTGAAGCTAATTAACTTGGTTGAATTGATTGCATGATGAAACACAGAAGGTTAGTGGAATATATTCAAACTAAAATTAATGAAATACACTGATAGGCATGTGTCATTGGGTAACAAGTACAAACAGAACAAATTGAAACCAATGTGTCTTAATAGAACAGTCAGTCAGGAAATAAGAAAAAATCAAAGTGATACACAGCATCATTTACAAACTACAAAAGAGCAGTAAACTGGTTAAAGTAGCCAGTGACAGCAAAGTAAACTCTCCATTTGTTTTAATGCATCAATGACACAACACTAAAGAAGGAAGCTGTTTGGATATTGAAGTCTGAAACTAGAAAGTTAGTAACAGAAGTAAACTAGTCAATTTCTTTACACTAGCAAAGTAAACATATTAGCGGGGATAGAAGATCATTATACATATACATACAGGGACAATAACCATCCCTCTGAAAATGTGTTCATTAACCCCTGTGCGTCTTTATGGCCAGTTAACTACCTAGGGTGCAGAAAAGCCTACTGTTTAGGCTGAAAGTGTGTATCATAACATATTTGGCATGCATTTGTGGCAAAATGGCTACATGAAAATAATTATACGTCAAAGCGAGTAACTTTTTTACCGTTGAACCATGAAATGTGCACCTCGTGATTTTGAGGTAGGGGTGCAGTATCCCTGAAAGTCCAGAAATATATATTCCCTTAAAGCACTTCACCTTATGATCTCAAACACCCCATTTACATTTGACCGCTGCAGTCATATATCCAACAAGAACATTGGATTTTGAGGGTTTCTCCTGCCTCTTAACATTTCATGCTTGTATCGGGTTGAATACAGCATGCTTGAGTCCCTCGGTTTTTCTTCCCCAAATGGAACAGTTTGCTAATATTCCTTCCCTGGGTTTAGGGGTCATCTTTTAAATGTCTTTTTTGGCGTCTCAAAGCAACACGCGAATACTTTGCTAAACAGCTTTGTTATTATATCTAGCAGTTACGTTGTGCAATAGCATAAGGGATACTGTTAGTAGATAGTAATAATGTTACGTTGGGTTAATTTTTAAATCCATTATGGTGTATTTTCTCCTGATGAGGGTGTAAAAACCTTATTCACAGTCTTGAGACTTAAATGCTTGTTACCTCCCTGACGAAACTAGTGAGCTGTAAATAAGCATATTATTGTATAGGTACGTCTGGGCTTTGGGACTATCCGAGATCCGAGACCGATAGCTTTCACAAAGCCCATCTGATGGTTGGAGAATGTCCTGCAATCTGTTTGGCATCAGGTTATAAAGAGTCTTTATACCCAATTAAGCAGTGAGATATGGCAGTAGGAACCTTCTCTATTAGGGTCTTTCTTTGTCTTCAGTGTTCGTATCATTCTGACCTGTGTGAGAGTATGTATGGGGATGTTATCAAAAACATGGCGGGACAACAAGTTGTAATATTTTGCTGAGAAACCTTCCGGTCCTGGTTATTTATAATTTGCCAGAGAGGAAATGACTTTTTGTACCTCCTTCTGGGTATTTGCTATATTGAGGCATTCTCTATCGGCAGGCAACAGATTGAAGAGATATTGCTTTTGCATCATCGAGGCACCTAAATCCCAGTTGTCTGGTTGTGCTTTATAAAGCTATTGGAAGTCAATATAAAACTCCAAACCAATGTCTCCCAAGCTTGTTAGTTTACTCGCGTTAACACTGTGTGATAGTCCAGATATGAAGGATTACGGTCTAATCAATGAGGACAGAGGACAACTCAGTCTATTTGCCCATTTCAAGCACCTGTTCTTGGCGTATTCAAAACCGCTGTTTACGCCAAAAGTAGTTATCATTTGCGCACTCTTGTAGAATTATGGAAATTCTGGAACACCCTTGTAACAGTGTTAAGTCTATTAAAGTTTCCCACCAGGCCCTGTGTTTTGATGTTAGTGATGGCATGGCCCCTCATTTCTCCCAAAAAAGTAAGCTATTATTCACATATCAACAAAGTTATTCCAACAATTCTCTAAATATATTAAGTCCTCTCTAACCACCAAATATAAAGGGAAGTGCCAGTGTATACTACATGGGTATACTGCAGGGGCTATAATGTGAGCCATACTGTGCATTGTTAGACACAATCGTGTTTTTCAATTTTAGTTCCTGTACTGGAGGCAGCAGATCTTGCACTGTAAACAGGGTAGTCCTTTATCGGACACGACAGGTGAGCCCTAGATATTATTGTTCATATAGTGCCAAAAGCTTACGTAGTACTTCTTACAATGCATATATTCATTGTGTGGCAAAACTAGAACTGACAGACTAAGACAAACATTGGGTACAGAGGGCCCTCCTCGCAAGCAAACACTAACAGAGGGAGTAGTATGAAGAGAAACATAAGGTCTAGAGAAAGGGCAGACATAATGTCGGTTGCCTCAGTGGCAGCTCTAGCTGCACAATTGGTATGCTTCTCTGAAGAAATGTTGTGTATATATATTGAAATGGAAGGTAAAGGCTGGAGGTTAGTTGGAAGTGATTTCCAGGGTTATAGGGCAGCGTTAGTAATGTCTTGTATGCAGGAAAAGAAAGATGAAAAATGTGGAGGAAAACCTTAGCCTACGGAAAGAACAAACATAGAGATGAGGAGTATTTGTTATGAGGACAGACATGCATAGGGGAGCAGTGTTATGGAGGGTTTTGTATGTTGGTAGAAGGATTGAAACCAGAGTACAGAGGCTTAAGGCAGGACATGGAGGGAAGGAATTTTAGTGATTCCTGGTCAAGAAACTTAGAGGCAAAAGAAAGGAGAGAGATAGGAGAGGCAGTTAGACAGGAGGGATATAAGGAAGGATTTTTGAGAATGAGCAAGTTAAGAGCATGATTAAAGGGTGTAGGTACAGTTCCAGAGGAGAAGTAAAGTTAAATAGGTGGGTAAGTGATGGACAAAGGGAGGGACAGAGGAAGAGATGTGTATTGATTCCTTTGCAGTGCGGTGGATTATATGCAATGGTTCTACCAGGTTCATTTGATGAATATGTGAATGTTGGTCACAGGGTTCAACATCGGAGATTTTGGTCCCAGTTGATCCAGGGTCACTTCCTACAATCAGATGATTGTAGGAAGTCAAAGTCAAAGAATGATTATTCAGTATTTAATATGTTTTTACAAACAAGTTAGAAGTAGGAATTCATGCCTCACCATGCACGGTAGGCTGATATGCTGCAACAAAAGCAAGACCAAAATGTGAAAAAAACTTGAACGGTTGAGCACCAGGGTAGTCCACAGCCCGATGTTAAACATTGTGTAAAACTGAGTTTGTGCAGCATCTGTGTCTTGGATGGGCTTCCTTGAAAATCTTCTCAGCTTTGTGTCTGTGGACCTACTCGTGTAGGAAAGAATTTATTCCTGCTTTGTTGCAGATTGTTGTGTAGCTTCTTGTGTAGCTAGCCCTTCTAAAATGCAGCTGTCTCATTTGGCTCTGCCCCCTGGAAGTCACCTGGATTGTCTCTTTAACTTTGTCCTATAGTTGGGTTCATGTAGTAGGCAGCAAGTAGGATAGTGCAATATATGTTTACTTCTGGGCATCAAGCTGTAGATCTGTAAATGAACAAGTTGTAGCTTCTAGCTTTGTGTACAGTAAACTGACCCTTATGTGAAGTTTTGTCTGCTGTAGCTTACTTAAAGTAATTTGAGCTTTCTTTACTTTTCATAGAAAGTTTAAAAAGTGGAATATACATTTTTATACTTTCTATGACCAGGAATTTCTGACCTGCTAGCTTGAATGAATCCAGTGTGGTGTATACATGGTTTTGACTTAATGTAATTTACAAAAGGGTCGTGGTCTGTTCAAGATTTAAAGTTGACTAAAAAGTGCCAATTGCAATGCAAAATAGGCTCTCTACCCTTAGGTATTTCTCTTCTTAAAAGTTTCTTAAACACAAGAACAGCTGCCAAATACAAGAGTAAACCCTCTTTAAACTCTAACTCTATGAATTGTAAACACTGTAAATTGCTAATCTTGTTCTGTTTACTTGTTATATTATAACTTTTTTGTGTTACTGGTCAAAATGTTTTGTGCTTTTTTTTTTTTTTTTTTTTATTCCAGCAACAAACCAAACCCAAATCAGATTAATGTGAATTGCCTCAAACCCACAGTAGTGAATGGAACAGCTGTACAAGGCCAGAGCATGGGTGCTGGGCGAGCCTGTGAAAGCTGCTACAGTAAGCTTTTTTTTAATCTTTTTTTTTTTTTTTATTATTGCAAGATCATACAAGTATTTATTTTCTTAATTTAAAATAATTTCCCAGATACACATACCAACTAGGCTGTGGGTAGAAGACTTGGAGGCTGTCTGCCTTTTCACGATCCAAACCCTGTTGTGCTGTAGAGAAACTCCTACTGCCTCATACCACCTACAGTATAACTTGCCTAAGAGAATTTGGCCCTCTAAGCTGACTACCAGTATATGTTGTCATATTTCAGGGCCTTGTTTCAGGACGAGACAAAGTACAAGGTATTTACACTAAGCATATAGACCCTATAGTGTAAATGTGAAGCAGAGATCTCCATTGTAACCAGCCCATTACTTTACCATAGTAAGCGCCTGTTCAGTGAAGTCTCAAATTTTATCTGGTATGCAGCAACCAAGAACATAATCTCACATCGGTATATCAGTCTAATCGTGGCAATTTTTTTCTTTTGCACAAGAGATTTAGCATTCCGAGACAAATGTTTTGGTTTCGATTTTGTTATTGCTAAATTATTTCAATAATAGTTATATATTAGGCAAAATGAATAAATGTCATATTATAAATAGAAAACACTGATGCTGAACAATTGCTCATGTAACTAAATACCACATTTTCATCCACCATAAACTTTTTTTTTTTATTATTTTTTTTAAGATCTATATGTAGTATAATGATCTCCAGAGTGCTTCTTTAAAATGGTTTGTTGTCTTCCATGCAATCAAAAGTTTGACAGTCCATTTGCCCTTACAAAATGTCTATATAGCTATATATATAATAAGTCCTTAAATGTTCTCCACATTCTTATTCTCAAATATAAATGTTGCTTTGTGGCAGGGGCATGGTCATGCTGCAACCAGAAACAGCCTTCCTCAATCTGGTGTCACAAAGTTGGAAGCATACCATTGTTTAAAATTTCTTTTGTATGCTGTGGTATGAACATTATCTGATAACATGCATGGATTCATCTTGCCATCAATTCCCTGTGCATCGATTCCCTGTGCCTTTAGAGCTCACACACCCCTAAAACATAATTGAGCCACCATCATGCTTCACAGTGGGGAAGGTATTCTTTTCACTATAGGCCTTATTGACCCCTTTCCAAACATGGTGCTTATGGCTGTGACCATAAAGCTCTATTTTGGTATTTTGGTCTCATCACTCCAAATTAGTGTGCCAGGAACGTGTCAAGGTGTTGTCAGGCATACTGTAACATGGCTTTTTTGTGGCATTGGTGCAGGAAAGGCTTCTTTCTGGCAACTTGACCATCCAGCTAATTTTGGTGCGAGTATCGTCATGTTGTGCTTCCACACTGTCTTTTTCCAGAGCAATCTGTGTTTCTTCTGAGGTTACCTGTGGGTTTTTCTTTGTATCCCGAACAATTCTTCTGCCAGTTGTGGCTGAAATCCTTCTTGGTCTGCCTGACCTTGGCTTGGTATCAAGAGTTCACTGGCTTTTCCACTTCTTAATAAGTGATTGAACAGTACTGACCTGCATTTTCAAGGCTTTGGATATCTTTTATATCCTTTTCCATCATTATTAAGTTCCATTACCTTGTTATGCAGGTCATTGGGCAGTTCTAAATAAATGCACACTTCTTAAAGGTGGCCTTTTACCTTCCAAATAACCCCCAAACAATGCATAGGGGCCATAACCGTACTCCGGAGATGCTGCTGAACGCATATTGGGGTGTTTGACAGTGACATATTCCAGGAGCGGTACATTCATACCCAAAGTAGGACCTGTGTGGGGGGAAAAACAAACATAAAACTATGGCAAACTTTAGCTAAGGCTAGTGGTACAATTAGTGCATGGAAAGGGTAAAAACACTACGGCTACAACAACTAATTGATACAATCGGTAATAAATAATGAAAATCGTTAATTTCATTATCGATTAGACATATCGGAGCAGCAGCAGCGGCGGTTGTCTGCGCGCATTGCACAACTTTCTCCGGCTGCCAGAGAGGAGGATCTGCCGCAGCGCTGCAGGGGACTTAGATCCTCCTCTCTGGCAGCCGGTGGGCGTCTGTGCAATGTGCGCAGACAACCTCCGCTACTGCCGGCTCTTCCACTGCCGGTGTCACGACTTTCCGGTTCTCGGTCATAGAAGCTCCAGTCCAGAAGCAGAGGTTGACATCGCGCAGATGCCCAGGAGTCGGGGGGGGGGGCAGAGTGGCATATCTAGTGGGCAGAGTTGCATAGCAGGGGCACAGTGGCATATAGGGGGTTATAAGGCATAACGGGGCACAGTGGCATATAGGGCCTATAAGGCATATTTGGGGTTAGAGTGGCATATCAGGGTGTATAAGGCATATCTGTGGGTATAAGGCATATTTGGGGGGGGTGGAGTGCTATATTAGGGGGGTATAAGGCATATCAGAAGGCACAGTGGCATAATAGGGAGGTATAAGGCATATCTGTGGGGGCCAGGGTGGCATATCTGTGGGCGGCAGAGTGGCATATCTGTGGGTATAAGGCATATCTGGGAGACACTGTGCCAAGCCTGGACTCAGATGTGCATAACTGGGGGGCAGTTTTTTTTTTTATTCTCAATGCTGTTTTTTTTAACATCCAGTTTGTTCATAAAATTATTTTAAATAAACAAATAGATTATGAAAATAATTGTTAGTTGCAGCCTTAAAAAACACCTGGGGTGTCTACTAAATTGAATTGAACAGCTTCAAAGATGTCCCAAATAACACATGGGGCAGGATGACCACATGTCAAAATGCACACTTCCCAAATGTGGCCTTTTACCCCCAAACAGCCCAATAAACCCATGACTGGGGGTATCCGACTATCCCTGTGTTGCTTAACACATATTGGTGTGGACAGTGACGTATACTAGCAGCTGTACATTCCTACCTGAAGTAAAAAGGGCGTAGGAGAGAAACAAAATGCAAAAAATCACTACAAGAAAATTTGACCAATGCTGATAGTAGAATTAGTGCAAGGAAAGATTCATGATACTAGCATCTGAAATACCCTGTGGTGTCTAGTTTTCAAACCTATATTGTTTGATGGGGTAAATTGATCTGATCAAAGACCATTTTTTTTTTTTTTTTTTTTTTTTAAATGTTTGCACTAAATGACCAAAGCAGTTTTTAGTCTTTATTCAACTAACCCACTAACTCTGACACGTATTATATGTTGTTTTTTTGCACAAGTAGCGTTTTCTTTTGAAATAATTGTACAGTATCTAACAAAAGTGAGTACACCCCTTACTCTCTGTGTTACTAGAACAAAGATAATCTTATGTTTGTGTTAATGCCCTTAATGGGAGAACTCTGGAAATATATAATGTTTATTTATTTTCTCATTTCATACCAGTTTTACTATGGAACATATAACTTGCACTTTTAAAAGAAAATTTCCATATTAAAATTTCTCTAAAGGTAGATCTATGTTGGTACGCATGACGGCTTATGAGATTGCATCTTATAACCTGAAAATATGACAATGTAAGAGGTGTTTTACCTATAACCTTCATATATTTTTCATCTATTAAACCCTTAAGGACAGAGCGTTTTTTTAGTTAGTTTTTTTTTTTTTTTACCCTTCATGACAATGACTGTTTTTTAACAATTTTGCAGTGTTGCTGTTTATAGCAATGTAGAAAAGGTGTGATCCCCACCGACTCGTATATAAAAGTGCAAAATATAATAATAGTACTTCCCACAGTCTGGTGCTTTCCAAATTTCACTCTTCCTCAGAGTGCAATCGTGTAAATGTGTCCGAAATGGGAGCGCAATAACATAAAGGGAAAAAAGGAAAAATCGAAATAGTGTGATATTGTCAGATGTGTGACTATACGTGTAAAATGTGTAAGTTCCACTCACACTTTGAATAGAAATATCAGGCCCATCTAGTGATTCTTTAAAAGGTTCTTTTATTCTTCACAGAAATCTAAAATGGTGAAACAGACCGCAATGGTGAAAGTACCTCTGCAATAGGAGACGCAATAAAGAAATACACTTACAATTTGGGTAGAAACGGGTAGAGAATATGTTTATTCAAACGTTTTAATGCAAACTGCTTGAGAGAATGAAGTTAGAATAGTCCAGGCAACAATCCAAAAGGGTTTGGGACTGGTAGCAGACACAATGGAAATCCATTGCCAAGCTGTGACGGTGTGGAGGGTGTAGGCATGAAGGGGTTAACAGGACCAGGCCTCTGGATTTATGAACTTCACCCCTTAACAAGGCATAAATTATACCAAATTAACCCCCCAAATCCAGCCTGTATCCCTTTGTATCCCCCCCCAGGAAGTCTGCCATCGCTCACGATTTTGATACCGGATTTGTGAGATATCCGAATTAAAATATCTATCTCTCTCTCTCTCTCTCTCTCTCTATATATATATATCTCTATCCTAACATATATATATATTATATATTTATATATATATATATATATATATATATAATATAAGAGAGTGAGATATGTATGTCCTCTAGAAATTGGCAAATAACAATTTAACGTGTTATGCTCTCTTAGGGTTGGTGAATATCAATACTAGAACCCAGACAGATTTGGATTATTAATATTTTAATAACAAAAAGACATGTTGCCACTATTACAAAAATCAAGACATACAAAGGGAAAAAAACAGGCAAAAGTTTCTTAAAAACAATGGGACTTAAACACAGGACCTTCACTCACAAGTTTCATCAATAAGCAGGCCTGTGGAAACTCCCTAAATCAAGATGATTCCTTTCGATATTGTTCCAATTAGTAAATCTTGGAGTTCTCCTGTGAAATATGAGTCTTTTGCAAAGAAAACACCCCTCTGGCCACATTATGACTCCTTTTTCCAAGAATTAATCTTTGATCTACCAATAACAAACATTATGGTGGGGTAAAGGTGATGGAAAACCCATCCACTTAATCTAGGAATAGAATTCCTATAACTCAGGATCCTTATCAGTTAGGCCATGAATCACCACGTGGGTCCTAGGAAGATTAAACTTCTAGCCAGAACAGAGGGCACGCACAAAGAAACTAACCACCTCTGCTGGATTACCCTTCCATGCATCCACTATATCTCATGAGTTAATCATGACACCCATATCCTACGGTTTTGTTTTATGTTGCTGCTACTGAATGCCTTGATGTTGAGGAATTGCAACAACACCAGCTGATATTTTGAGGACATTTTTCTTGATTACTACTTCTGTTCCTACTGAAAATGTAATTAGTCCAATAAATATGTATATGATTAATATGTGCACTCCATGGTGAGTTACAAGTAAATAGTTCTGAAATGACTAAGCACTTTACAATTGATTCTCTATTTACATGCACTCAAGACACTTTATATTTATGCTACCATAATCCCTCCATATGCTCAGATTAGTCCTTTGAAAACCTCTGTTGTCTATATTATGAGATATTTATAACTTGATTGATTTTCTGTACAATAAAATTATTTATTTTTATAACAAACAAGGGCTTGTGTAGAACTCTTTCATGTAAGGTATACATGTTTTGAAGATAATTCTGCTGTTTTCTATTTTGAACCACATGGATCATATAAATATTTCTACAATAAGTTATATCTCGATTAACTCTTTTTGTGGCATAATCTCGTGAATGATAACAGTGTGATCTGCAAGAACTCTGTTTCTCACCACAGCCACACAGTCATACCAATGGTATTCATGGGGACCTCCAAATATGCAGTGTCGGCTTTGTGCATCGTGCTGGGCTTACTGGAAAAAGTATGGTGGGTTAAAGATGCCAACAAGACTGGACGGAGAGAGACCTGGCCCTAACCGTAACAACATGGTATGTATTATCCAAAAGTAAGTTTAAGGAATGCTATTAGGTAGTCAACCAAGAGCATTATCTTTACTTGCTTACCTCTCTTCTAACAATCTTAGATTTATCAGATTTGTGAGCAAAGATTAGCGTAGTCAGACCTTTCCTTTAAGAATTAATTTCTACCAGCTACTGATGATGGTGATGATGATGATGGAGAACCATGCAGAGAATCTTCAAATGATCAAACAATGCACAATTAGGTGCCTACCAACATTGTCAGATGAGCCATAAGGCAGTCTTATATTTTGCTTACTTTCTGGGGGATCCCAGAAGGATTAAGTATGTTAATTTCCATGCATGCTTAGATATAGAGGTGAAATAGGGTAAGTAGTATAATGGTGATGTAGGTAACATAGATCTACCTTTAGAGAAATTTTAATATGGAAATTTTCTTTTAAAAGTGCAAGTTATATGTTCCATAGTAAAACTGGTATGAAATGAGAAAATAAATAAACATTATATATTTCCAGAGTTCTCCCATTAAGGGCATTAACACAAACATAAGATTATCTTTGTTCTAGTAACACAGAGAGTCACAAACGAAAGAACAAAAATATATTACATGTGAATCTCCAGTCTTCTGGATAACACAATACTGCATGTGTTGCATTACATAATCACAATATTCCTCCAAATCATGTCTGCGCAAAGTGTTTTCAACCTAAGAAATTTTCATGGTTGAACCAAAAACTTGCACCTTTTTGATTTGGAGGGATAGCTACCACCAAAAATCAAAATAACCCCCCATAAACTGTACATTGCATGAAAGCAAAGCACCTGATGATTTCCAAGACACCCAACTTATCTTTGTAGGTCATGCACAGTAACCACAAAACCTTCAACAGAGTATTTTTGGTTATTTTTCCTCGGGTATATATTTTTCCTCTGTGGATTGATGCTGTACCGGGAAAAAGAAATACACAAAAAATCATTTTCCAAGTCTCCCTAACACATACCACATGTGCTCAAAGCAGTTTCAAGATGGTAAATGTTCACCTTGTAATTTGGGGGGGGATAACTACTCATAAATACCAAAATAATGCCCAAAAACTATGTATTCCCTAAATGCACACACAGTGGAGATTTCAAGGCCACCCTAACTATCTTCTAGGTGGGTTACTGCAATCACAAATCTAATGGCAACACAGGATCTTGAGGGTTATAATTTCTTTGCCCTTTTACATGTCAGGAAGGTTTTAGGATGGATGCTGCATGCTGTTCCACCTGGAACAGAACATAGAACACAAAAAAAATAATCGCCTACTTTTGCTGAGCGCCTAGATGCAACATGAGTGAGTGTGCAAAGTGGTTTGGTTGAACTTGATGAACCTGTCTTTTTCAGTTTTACTATGTCACTAAAGGCAACAACAAAAATGGCCAAAAGACTAATCTCTATGGGACAGGGATTTACATTATTTATCTTGAGTTGTCTGCAAGCTGATCCTTTTTATCTTTTTGACAGAGTCCGCATGGACTTCCTTTGAGACATAGCGGGAGTCCTAAATTTGCCATGAAAACCAGACAAGCCTTCTATCTGCACACCACAAAGCTAACCAGGATTGCAAGACGACTATGTCGAGATATCTTCCGTCCGCGGTACGCAGCAAGACACCCATACATGCCAATTAACAGTGCTGCCATCAAAGCAGAGTGTAGGTATCCCTCCACCTAATTGAAAAAGATTTATTTTTTGTCTCAAGCAAAGTATGTATTAACTACCGTAAAGATCAGCCATTAAGTTATACAGGACCCTTCTTGCTGGAGAAACTTGCCAGTGTTGACCCTTCATAATGAACAGTGATATGAGGGAGTTGAAACCACCACTCTTTCCAACTCTCCCTTCAGTGACTAAACCTACGTGTAGACTCAACATTCTTTTGTAGAAATTTTGCTAGTAATTGCAGAACAATGCAGCTTTCCATTACAGCGCTAAAGCATCACATCTGAGACAGGTCATGTTTTTCTATTTAACAAATTTGTTGCTATTTTATATAAACCATTCTGTTCATGTTTAGTTACACCAGGTGCAAGTAAAGCACATTGAACTACCACCTTCACTTATTTTGAGGTTTGAAACTGCAATGTTATTTTATATTTTCTATGTAAGTTTTACCTTTTCTGTAAAATGGCAGCTTCCGCTTTAAAAAAAAAAAAAATAGTATAAGAGCTTTCACCCTGAGGTGAAGATGGCTGCAAAACTTATCAATTGCACCAAAGAGGAACAGCATTCTGTCATACGCATTTTGTAGGCAGAGGGTGTACCGGGAGCATAAATTCATCTTCGCGTATGGGGATAAGGTTTTTCCTCATAGAGTCGTCTATGAGTGGATTGAAAAGTGCACTCCGGACGTCCAGCTACAGCTAGGACCACGAGGAATGAAGAGAGAACACTGGAACTGATTTTGTGAAAACAGAAGAATAACCGTTGAAGACGTTGCAGGAAAGCTGAAAGGGCTCCAAATTGCCATTTGTGAGATGGCAAAACATTTCTGCAATATAGGGGGTGATTGTAGAAATAGGATGTGTGACATGGTGTCACTCTACCTAAAAATATATGTGTTTTATATGTTGTGTAATTGTTGTATTTTTTTTTTCACGTTTATTTTAATTTTATACAATCCAAGTTCTGTATGAAGCGAGATAGAAAGATTAAGTATAAAATTTCTAATGGGTCTAATTAGATTCGGCACGATTAACACTCAAGGGCTTAATTCCCCACAAAAGAGATTTTTAGCTCTCCAGAGATTGTGGAAAGAGAAGATAAATGTTGTCTTTTTACAAGAGACACACTGGCGAACAATAGATAAAATCAATATAAAAAATCAGAACTATCCCCTATGTGTAGAGGCATCTTTGAAAACAAAAAAAAAAAGGGGGGTAGCAATTTTATTCTCTAAAGATATAGACGTAAAAATTAAACACATGGAAATAGATCTAGATGGCCGCTATATCATAGCTACAGTAGAGATAAATAATATGATACTAACATTACTCAACATATATGCACCTAATAGCTCTCCTGTAATCTATTTAACAAACATTCTGGAGAAGACTTTAAAAATAAAACAAGGCCCATTAATATGGATGGGAGATTTTAATTGTGTGCTAGACCCCCATTTAGATAAAAAGCCGTTAAAAAAGTTAAATAAAGAGCGTAGTGTTATTCTACAAGCAAACAGATTTCAATCCCTACTAAATAGACATAGTTTATATGATATTTGGCGTATATTACACACAACCGAAAGATTTTACTTGTTTCTCTAAAACGCATTGTGCTTATTCCCGTATAGACTTAATTGTGGGAGATATCGGGTTGACATCAAAATTTAAAAATACTAAAATCCATGAAATCACGTGGTCTGACCATAACTTGGTAACTACGGACATAGAAGATTCTGTGAAAAAATGTCTTCAGAATGGAGGTTGAATTACAACCTATTAAGGAAAAATGCAGATGTTGAATATATAAAAGAAATAACTCAATTATTCTTTAAAGAAAATGATGTAAACAATATGTCTGCATCCAACTTATGGTGTACATACAATGCAGTAATAAGGGGACATTTTGTTAAATTAGCGGCACATATTAAAAAAAATACAGAAGCCAAATTATCTGATTTATATATAACTTTATTTCAGCTAAATAAAATCAACAAACAGACCCCCTCTAAATTAATTACTCAGAAAATTGAAGTTATAAAGACCAAGATAAATATAAAACTTATGGAACAGACCAATAAAGTGTTGATGGCACTAAATTCTAAAAGATATTACAAGGGAAATAAAGCAGATAAAATGCTCACGAACTTGTTAAAAAAAAGAAGAGAAAAAAGAATTATTTCTAAAATATCATATAAAGGCAATATCCTGATGGACCCGAATGAAATAGCTCAAGCTTTTAATGATTATTACAAAGCTTTATATAATTTACCGGATAATGCAACAGAAACAGATATCCAAGATTATTTTTCAACGAGATTCTTCCCTAAGATCTCGGAAGAAGCTTTGATAGGTTTAAATGCTCAAATTACTCTGGAGGAGGTCCAGAATAGAATTCGAGAGCTGAAACAAAAAAAAAATCACCAGGTCCTGATGGTTTTGACTCAAGTTTCTATAAGTTATACATAGAGGAACTCTCCCCATATTTAGTAAGGTTATTTAATGAAAGTATAGCTAGAGGATCCCTTCCAGAAGAACTTTTAAGAGGGAATATAACACCAATTTTAAAATCAAATAAAAATCCAGAAGAGATAACTAGCTATAGACCGATATCTCTCCTCAATACAGATGCTAAGATATATGCGGCAATATTGGCCCATAGATTAAGTGTAGTACTACCACAACTAGTTCATACAGACCAAGTAGGCTTTATTAAGAATCGGTTAGCTACTAGTCATATAAGAGCAATTGCTGGTATTTTTGAGGAAAATCTTAAAACAAATATTCCACAACTGACCCTCTCGTTAGATGCCGAGAAGGCTTTCGATAGGGTCAGTTGGAGATTTATGGCAGGAGTATTGAAAGCCTTTGGATTTCGAGGACGAATATACCATGCAATAATGGCTCTATACACTAAACCAATGGGTAAAGTAGAAGGTCCTGGAATCATATCAAAGTGGTTCCCCTTCTCGAATGGCACTCGTCAGGGCTGTCCTCTTTCTCCGCTATTATATGTTTTATCTCTAGAACCCCTAGCTAGAGACATCAGGGCGGATCAGAATGTGAAGGGTTGTGGAAAAGGGAGAATGCAAAAAATTAAACTATATGCAGACGATGTGCTACTGACAATTAGGGACCCAGTAAACTCCATAAAACATATTATGAAATGGATAGATCAATATAGCTGGGTCTCTAACTATAAGTTGAATATTGATAAGTCAACGGCTTTACCCTTTAATTTGGATTGTACACAAAGACAATGCATTGAGACAGTGGGATTCAAATGGGTTAAAGATAACTTTACCTACTTGGGGATAAGAATTAACGCTGTACCTAAATCTTGGATGGAGATTAATCTCCTCCCCTAATCAGAGATATGAACCTGTCTTTTAAAAAATGGAGAGGACTATATATCTCATGGTGGGGGAGAATAAATGCGGTTAATTCATATACTTTGCCTAAGTTTATCTATATCTTCAGGATGGTTCCACATATGGTTCCGGTGAGCTGGTTAGAACTAATCCAACGATTGATTAATAAATTTATATGGGGAGAAAAAAAACCTAGATTGAAATTTCAAGTTATTATAAAAAATAGAAATCAAGGTGGATTGGCAGTCCCCCTGATAAGAGAATATGCACAAGCGGCATTATTCATGCAGGCTATCTTAACACAAGCGAACAACGCAAGACAGGAAATCTGGTATAAAGGGGAACTACCGGGTAATAACATAAATGGGGACCTACAATATCTGTTCTGGATCTCCTCCAGGAAAGCCACTGAAATTACTGCAACAGGAACTAGTTTAGCATTGCAGCATATAGAAAGAAATTGGCATGAGATTAAATCAAAACTGGGACTAGAGGGTATGATACCAACTAGTCTTCCTATCTCTAATTTAGAATATATGATAGAAAATGTAAACCTTTTTACTTGGAAACAGAGCGGCATAAATAAAATACAAGATCTAATCAAGGGAGACACAATTAAGACGTTCCAGCAATTACAAGCTGAATTTAATCTCCCAATAGGAGAATGTTTTAGATACCTTAGGGTAAAAAGTCTCCTCCAAAAAAAATCAGCGTCAGAATTGGAACATGCAGGTATATAATCCACTTAAACAACTAGTGGAAGGAGAACAATATAGGAACCTTTTGGCAAAATCTTTAAAGCTGATTAAGTTATGTAGAATTGAATATATTTTTCCTGCTTTGGCAAAATGGGAAACTGATCTAGATATGATGATAAACAAAGAAGACTGGAAAAAAGCTTTAAACATAACATATGACTCAATACATTGTTTAAATTTAAATGAGCTCCAATTTAAACTTATGAATAGGTGGTATTTGGTTCCCTCTGTTTTGGCAAAAATGTTCCCCAATAATCTTTCAAATTGTTGGAGATGTGGTGCAGAGAAGGGAGACATGCTCCACATATGGTGGAACTGTAACCCTATAAAAAAATTATGGCAAAAGATTTCATATGCTTTAGTAAATAAATTTGGATCAGATTGGGAACTTACCCCTGAAAGAGCACTGTTACATTTAAACTTACCTAATGATGGAAAAAAAGGCAACCAATTCCTTGTACATGTGCTGACCGCAATAAAAATAGTAATCGCCAGAAATTGGCGTTCTGCGGAGCCAATTTTATGGGCTAAGATAAAAGCTCAATTAATATATCAGTGTATTATGGAAAAGGGAATTTTGATACAAACTCGTTGGGACTCTGACATTTCCACTCTTTGGGAAGACAGAATAAAGTTTGTTACTGAAGGTAATTTAGACCCTTGAAAGATGAGTAATACTCGCTAGAAAATTCGAAAAGCTAATACACAGAACATGGATAAAAATTTCTTTTTTTTTTTTGTCTTGTCCCTTATGTATGTTTTTATGTATGTTTTTTGTTAAAAAAAAAAAAAGAGACATGTATGTGTTTCGAATGCTGCACGGACTGGCAGATTTCCACAAGAGGGCTCAAACCCACAGTAATAAAGATGTAACATGTAAAAAAAAAAAAAAAAAAAAAAAAAAGTGTTATGATGTCAGGAACTGAATTTCAAAGAAAAAAGAGATACGATAGACTTTAAGGCTAGTGGTCGGCAAATTACATATTCGAAGTCATCAGCTGAATGTACAAAGCTGCACATTAACTTTATATAGTTTAGACCTGGTCTGCGGCCCTGTCGGCCAATGCCCCACCAAGCATTTGCCCAGTATACCAAACGGCCAGTATAGGCCTGTTACTGTTTCAGGTAGCCATGTGTATAGATTCAGAATTAAGCAGTCCTCAGCCTTTTGTATTTGTGAAAAAAGAATGTGGAAAGGACTAAAAAAAAAAAAAAAAAAAGACGTTGCAGGAAAGCTGAATGTAAGCGTTTGATCTGCCTATGCCCTGATTTGTGACAATTCAGTTAAGTGGGTGCCTAAGCAGCTGACAGAGGAGCATAATGGCCCATTATGGTGAAGAAGGTGGTGATTTTTCTACATCACTGGTGATGAAACATGGGTTCACCATTACGAGCCCAAAAGCAAGCTGCAGAGTATGCAGTGGAAGCATCCATCATCTACTGTAGCAAAGAAATTCAAGACGCAACCATCTGCAGGAAAGTTGATGTTGAGTCTTCTGGGACTCTCAAGGACCTTTTCTCGAAACCTATCAGGAACCTGGATCATCTGTCACACATGCAATGTATTGTGACATGCTTCAGAGATAATTGAAACCCGCAATCCGCTCTAAAAGAAGATGAAATTTGTCAAAGGGAATTGTGGTGTTGCACGCACGACAATGCCTGCCCCCGCACTGCAGCTTACACATTGGAAACCCTCAGACAATTGAAGTAAGGGGTTATGGAAAACCCAGCATATAGTCCGGATTTAGCACCATCTGATTTCCAATTTCTTTGGACCACTCAAAGAAGCTTTTAAGGGGAAGAAGATTTTCACGTGATTATGAGAAAGCTGTGGTGCATCAGTGGTTACGCGTGTCACGGAGCTGGTTAGTCCGACTGACTAGCTCCGCTGACTTTTGCTCCCTTAGCCTGGGACAACACACTTTCCCCGGCTCCCCAGTCACTAGCCAAGACTCAGTGTAAGGTAAAACCAAACGAAGACTACTTTAGGGACACAATATGTATATAGGTTGAACTTGATGGACTTTGGTCTTTTTTCAACCTTATGAACTATGTTACTATGTTACTATGTTTATTTTGGACACACAGAGCTGGATATATCCAGCAAAACACACATTAACTTAAAATACGATATTGGGACACAAACCGCCCCCTTAACCCCTTGATGACAATTGCCGGTCCGGGCACGTCACGGAAAATCAAGTCGTTAACGACAATTGACGTGCCAGGACCGCAACTTATTTAAACGGGTGCAGAAAGCGATCTATTTTCGCTTTCTGCACCCAAACGGCATTGCTGTAATGCCATTGTATGGCGGCGGACGCCCGTTTTAAAAGCGTTTAGGAGGCGATCAACGATCACCTCCTAAACTTAAATGGTGTTGCTGGAATGCCTCGATCAGGAGGCATCCAGCGACACCAAACACTTACCACTGGATGGACTGTGACCAGCCCGGGAAAAAAAACAAAGACGAAAAAGTTCGCTAGATGGTCTCCAGACCCTCTAGAGAACTCTGGCTCCACTTGCAGGTTGAATACAGGTACTGCATTCAACCATGCAAGTCAATGGAGCCCAGCTTTCTAATCACAGTGTGATTTGTAAAAATAAATTAAAAAATAAAATTAATAATAATTAGAAAAAAATAGTAACAAAAAAACAGTAAAATGTAAAAATAATTTCCCACTGATGTCACTATCAGGGGAACCTTCAAGTTGAAAAGTCAAGTTTAAAAAAAAAGTCAAAAAAAATAAAATGCATATAAAAAAAATATATTTTTGTGAGCAAGTCCTAAAATTAGCATATTAGCTTAAAACAATTCTCGCATGGAAAGAGTTAAAATACTGGCATATTAAATGCCCATGGGGTGTCTACTTTAAAAAAAAAATTATGATTTGATGGGGTAAAATGAATTGGCCGGGTTCAACAATGTCCCAAATAACACGGGGGGAAGGATGGCCACACATCTAATTTCCAATTAGAAAAATGCACACGTACCAAATGTGGCCTTTTAGTTCCCCCAAAAAATGACAAACCCATGCATGTGGGGTATCACTGTACTCAGGAGATGTTGCTGAACACATATTGGCGTGTCGTGTGACAGCGGCATAAACCAGGAGCTGTAAATTCATACATAAAGTAGGTGTGTGAGGGAAAAATACACACAAAAAATACTACTGCAAACTTTGAAAAAATTCTGGTGGTAAAATGTGTGCATGCAAAGAGTTAAAATACCAGCATTTAAAATACCCTGGGGTGTCTAGTTTTCAAAAATATATGGTTTTGTCGGGCACACTGAAATGGCCCGGCTCAAAGATGTACCAAATAGGGCATGGGCAGTGGATCCCCAAATGCCAAAGTTCAACATTGAAAAATGCGCATGGCCCAAATATGGCCCTTTTGCCCCCAAACAGCCAGGCAAAATCATTCATGTGAGGTATCGCTGTACTCAGGAGATGTTGCTAAACACATATTGAGGTGTTTTATGATTGTGACATATACCAGAACCTGTTTATTCATACCTGAATTAAAATGTGTGTGAAAAAACAAATGCAAAAAAAATTACTACCATAAAGTTTGACAAAGGCTGATGGTAGAATTGGTGCTTGGAAAGGGTTAAAATACTAGCATTTGGAATACCCTGGGCTGTCTAGTTTTCAAAAATATAGGATTTGATGGAGTAAATTGCTTGGGCTGGCTTCAAATATACCCGAAATGGCACATGGGGGGAAGAATTACCAGATTTGGAAAAAATGGCTTTGAAATAGCAAAACGCTACCTGTACTTATTGCCCCATAAAGTGTAGAAAAAAGCAAAAAAAAACAGAAAAACATTGGGTATTTCTAAACTCAGGACAAATAATAGAATCTATTTAGCAGGTTTTTTCATTACCTTTTATAGATGAGTAAAAGATTTTTCAACTAAATTTTTTTTTCTAAATTTTTCACCATATTTTATACTTGTTTTAATAGTAAATAATATGATACAATCAAAACAATGTCATCTAAAGAAAGTCCTTCTTGTCCTGAAAAAAACAATATCTAATGTGTGTGGGTTCAGTAAACGGGAAATAAGAAAATTGCAGCTAAACACGAGCAGCGCAGAAATGTTAAAACGGCCATTGTCACGAAGGGTACAAAAAGTAAAATCAGCCTTTGTCACGAAGGGGTTAATCTGCCTCCCAGAGACAACAGGGGCAGTAACGGGATTAACAATTCAATAGTGGTGGGGGGAGAGACTGATTTATACAACATACTAATGCACCATGGGGTGGAGGGGTCTGATATTAAATTAAAACAATGGTGGTCACTCCCTGCTTGCAGGCCAGTGATGACATGATATACTGCTGGGGGTAGCCACAGAAGTCTTTACAAACCCAGGGCCCATAGTCAATAGGGAGGAGGCTGGCAGTCAGGCCTCTCCAGTGGTCCCAGTGGTGGAGGGTCCCGTCACAATTCTCCCCCTTCCGAATGGGACTGACCCAGGAGGAGACCCCAAACGGGTTGACTCTGTAGTCAGTCATTTAATTTGGCCCATCAATGCCCTCCCAAAATTGGTGCTCCTGCTGGGGATATGGGCCGGCTGCGCCATCTCCCGGGTACTGCTGGGAAGTGATGCCACCTGCATCCCCTCCCTGGTTCTCCTGCTGCCGTTGAGGAGGGAGGGAGGTCAGGTTCCTCTGGTCCCGGAATTAGGTTCTGGCGCTGGGGAGATGGACCGGCTGTTCCACCTCCCTGCTTCTGCTGGGGAGGCGGGTCGCCTGCTGTATCTCCCTGAATTCCTGCAGCTTTGGTATGTGCTGGGCAGAGGCCAGCGATGCTCTGCCTCGTTGCCAGCGCTTCAGCTGGGGTTAGGGAATCTTCTGGGTCAGCCTGCCGCTGGGGAGGGAGGACCGGTTCCTCCGCTCTTGGACATGTGAGCTGCCGCTGGGGAGATGGGCAGGCTGCTGCATCTTCCTGGATCCCTGTAGCCATTGAAGGTGTAGGGCAGAAGCCAGCAGCGCTCTGCCCTGTTGCCAGCTCTTCAGTTGGGTGGGTGCTAGTGGAGACCGCAGTCCCATCCACTCCACCCAGAAAACGTTCTTCTTTTCCCTGGGAAGAGAAGCCAATTGCAAGCCCTCCCGGACCAACATCCTCAGATGTAAAATCAATTAGATCCACAATCTCTGGATCCGGTTGTGGTGTAAAGTCACACAGCTCTGGTATCGGATCTGGATTAGCTGCCCAGTATCCATGTGACTGAGGGGTAGAGACCGCAGTCCCATCCACCCCGCCTGGGTCAACATCTTCAGATGACCACTCCATAACATCCACAAAATCACTGGACACTGGGGCATTCTGTTGAACACGGTCAAACAGTTTTTTTATATGCCTTTTTCCAGTTCCTACTCCTGTGTAATTAAAAAGTCTAAATCACCTAGTGCATCTGGGAGGTCCCACTCCCTGAAATCCCAGATGTCCTCAATCCGCCACTCCGCTGTACTTCCGAAGTTTGGCAGAGCCCCATAGGGATTTTCCAGCTCTACCTCCTGTTGGACCAGCTTGTCCAATTCGGATACCCATTGCTCCTGGGGTTGCTGTCCCAGCAATGACATCCGTATTTCCCGCTGGTCTCTAATCCTTTGTTTGGAGCTTGGAAGACACTGACCCCGGCGTATAACAGCCTCCTGGAGGGCCCTCTGCCATAGTGACCTTCGAACCAGTTGCCTCAGATTCTGGTATTGTTCTGTAGGCAGAGCAGTGGTGTGTAGCAGGAGAGGATGACCCGCAGTAGCCCCTGGAATTCTGATGTCACCTCAATGTCCTCGTCAAGGCGACCGAAGCCTGCCGTCCTGTCGGTTAATCCCGGCAAAAAGGAAGTGTCCCTCAGACTAAGAAACAAATCCCACCACTGCCACCAATGTGACTGAGCTGGTTAGTCCGAACGACTACTTCCGCTGACTTGTGCTCCCTTAGCCTGGGACAACACACTTTCCCCAGTCACTAGCTGAGACTCTTCCCACTCTAGAGACACTCTACAACTGGGTCTTGACTTAACACGTTGCTTCACTCACATCACCACTCTGACATCCGTCAAAGATTTAACTTTTTTTTTCTGCCCCACATACATCAGATTCCCGAATAGACTACATTTTTCGGATAAACTTTCCCTGCAGCAACTGGTTTCTTGCCAAATAGGTACTATCTCTTGGTCTGATCACGCCCGATTTTACTTACTATTAAACTAGACCATCCAATACCAGGCTTAATGGAGACTTAATGACACTCTTACACTCTGACGCTCACAAAACACAAATTCAATCTCACCTTACGCAATATTTTCAGGACAATCAGTCCCCAGACGTCCCCATTGAAACTCTATGGAGCGCTCATAAGGCGGTTATCCGGGGTAGACTAATTAGCTTAGCTACATACATCAAAAAACGGGCTACTCTTTCCCGTGATACCTTGCTCCTCAAACTATATGACTTAGAAACTTGAAATAAAATATGTCCTACAGACTCTATGACTGAGATTAAACAATTTCGACTTCAACTTGACAACCTTAACTCCCAACACATCTCTTATATGTTGATGAAACGGAAACAACGTTCCTTTCCCAAAGGCAATAGGGCAGATACCCTTTTGGCCAGAAAATTACGTCATGGCTGTATCCAGACCACCGTATGTATGTGATCGAGATGGTCATAAGGTCTCTAATCCATCTCAAATAGTTGTAATTGTACAATCTGCACAATGACACTACATCTCATCACCCCTCCTCCTCAGACATTGACACTTACCTCTCTTCAGTTATCCTCCCATCCATCCCTCCTGACATTGCAGAACATATAAATTACAGAACTTTGAGAAGTTCAAAGAGCTGTAGCTCAACTCAAGGAGGTTACACCTCCTACTACCACACATTAGGCCCCTTCATGTTAACCCTTTTTCGTTCCTATATGTCCTCAGGTCTTATTCCATCAGAAAATCTTTTTGCCCATGTGATAACAATACCCAAACTGGGTAAGCCCACTGACAGCTGCTCCGATTATAGGCCCATTTCCCTTCTCAATAACGATATCAAAGTGTATGCTAAAATCCTTGCAAACATATTGTGTCCCCTCCTCCCTTCCCTCCTGCATACCTACCAGGTACATACCATATTTGCTCAAATATAAGACAAGGTTTTTTTTCAGAGAAAAATACCCCTCGTTTTATATTCAAGGTCATTTTATAATCCGACCTCAAGTAGAGGTTTGGCTATAAAACTAAAATCCAGGTCCCCGAAGCGCTGCAGAGGGCTTGGATCCTCCTCTCTGGCAGCCGGTGGACATCTGCGCGATACGCGCATACAACCTCCGCTGCTGCCTGCCACTTCCGCTGGGCTTCTATGACGGATCTCCGGGGTGACATGACCTTCCGGTGCTCCGTCATCGAAGTCTCCGCTGAATATATTGAAAAATATTCAAAACTTTAAACACCCCACGGAGCACCATTAAATCTATTAAGAAATGGAAACTGCAACAAACAAAATCATGGACCAGCAAGGAAGGCATTAATAAGGGAGGCAACAAAGAGACCAAAAATAACTCTGAAGGACCTACGAAGCTCCACAGTGGATTTTTGAGCATCTGTCCATAGAATCACTTTAAGCTGAACTATGCTTTATATGAAAGAGTGGCCAGAAAAAAAAACATTGCTTGAAGAAATAAGTAAGGAAACACGTTTGCTGTTTCCTAAAAAACCATGTGAGAGACTCCCCAAATGTATGGAAGAATGTACTCTGATCAAATGAGACTAAAATTTAAACTCAACACCCCTTAAATGCAAGGATTGGGAAACTGGTAAGTATTGAAGAATGATGGATGGCACTAAATACAGGGAAATTCTTGAGGGAAACCTGTTTCAGTCTTCCAGTGATTTCAGACGTAGGTTCACCTTCCAGCAGGACAATGACCATAAGCATACTACTAAAGAAACACTCAAGTGGTTTTAAGTGGTTGAGAAACATTCAGATGTCTTGGAATAGCCTAGTCAAAGCCCAGACCTCAATCCAATTGAGAATCTGTGGTATGACTTTAAGATTTATGTACACCAGCGGAACCCGTCCAACTTGAAAGAGCTAGATGTGCCCCAAGAGACTTGCATCTGTAATTGCTGCAAAAGGTGGCTCTACAAAGTATTGACTTTGGGAAAGTCAATAGTTATCCCCGCTTACGTTTTTTGTTTGTTTGTTTCACAATATAAAAAAAAATATTTTGCATCTTTTAAGTGGTAGGCATGTTGTGTAAATCAAATGATACAAACCTCCAACAAATCCATTGTACTTCCAGGTTGTAATCCAAAACATAGGAAAAGTGCCAAGCAGGGTGAATACTTTTGCAAGGCATTGTATAGAACGCAAGCCGAACGTTCTTTGTATTTGTATTCAAATCTGGTAATTGTATCATCTTTTTGTGTAAAATCAAATTTAGAAAGCGCTCACATTTTCACAGCTCTATATTTTTCTATATGATATTACACATGTAGTCCAGTCATATTTTTTGCCAGTAGTGTATTTGCAATTTTATTTTAGTATTTAATAATTTTGTCACGTATTCAAAAAGTACCCTAATTTAAGTATGTCGTGTTGTACTTGTTTGCAGGCACAACACGGCTTCCAGAAGCATCAAAAACACCGCTCATCTTAAAACAGGTCATTCGGAAACCTTTAGAAGAGGTGCTGCAATACATAGGTAGAGTGCTTTTTACAGTGGGTTATTTAAGTTAATGGTATATTGAAACTGATCGCATTTGATATCTTCCATTTTCCAGAAGCACACCCCTGCCCACCCAAGCCAGATCCAATAAAGAACATTTCTACCAGCATCAGCAGCAGTCTTACACCTTTGAAGTCTTCACCAATCATAAACAATGGATCTCCAACTATTTTAGGCAAACGCAGCTATGAGCAGCATAATGGTATGGATGGTATGTATCTTTTTTTGTCTTTACTTTTTCTTTAATTATACACCTACCAAAGATGATTTGTAATTTTCAATACAATTCTCAAATTGAGAATAAAATAGTGAAGTACTTGATAATATAGTTTAGTATGTGATATTTTAGGTGACTGCACAATTTTTAATGGCATTGCTATGTAGTACCTTCCTAGACTTTTCTTAGTCAGAATATTGAGCTGGGTGATTAACGATGAGGCAGTATAAGGAGTCAGGGTGTTTATTTGGGCCAAGATGAGTGCTAGAACACATATACATGGTTAATATGCAGCTGGCTGAAAACATTATATAATGCAAAAACTAGAACTATAAAAGAATGAGAGAAAGCAGCACAGTATTTTGAAAACTTTAAGCTGATACATGTAATAAAACAAGTGGTGGGAGTTCCCCGTTAACCCCCTTAACTGTACATCCTAAAAAAAAACATCCAGTAAAGCCCTATAGGATGTCAACTGCAAGGTTTTGCAGAAAAAAGGACAGCCCTGCAGGATCTGTCTAGACCCTGCTGGGATATTATATTGCCTCCCTGCTGGGCGATCGCGGTCTATGGAGAAGACTTGCAGTGTTGGTGGTATGATTTATTGGGAGACTTTCTCTGGGTGAGCATACAAAATAAGTGTGCTAGGTGGAAGGAACTCAAGTGTCATATTTCTGCTTCTATAGGTTTGTTAATTAGGTTGTACTTGGGACTAACAACGTAATGCTGCCTAAAATGTGCCGCCAAGTAGGTTTATGGACCTTTAATATACCTCGGCATAAGCATTTCTGAAATTCTGGCTGCAAAAAATCCTGAATGTTTAGGTCATCATCTCCCAAGGGAAGTAGCACACATTTGTGACACCTGAAAGGTGAATAGGTGGAATGGTATCTAATCCTGAAGTGCAGAACCTGGGACAGAGCATCTAGTATAACTGGCTTGAAATAGAAATTGTGAACATACATGTCACCTGTAGACTCTATCAAATGTACTCCTGCTTGAAACACAAAGAAAAATGTTTTTCTGAAGACAGAGGAAATTGGCCTTGGTATAGGAGATGTCTCTTATAAAAGGTGTGGTGGAGGTTCTTCTCTGTCCAAGCAAAAGATCTTCAACATTTCCTGATTAAGCCTGTGGTATCTCATATCGTACTGTCTATTTGCGTTTAATGACAAACAATCTTATTGCTGGATTGAACACTGATATCCTTGTTGAACAGATGACTTCTGTCTTGGAACTGAGGTTGACCCCTGAAAGCTGATGTTTTTTCTATGGTATTTTCTTGGAGGGTCCTGTGGAGTTTTGCTTTTTTAATGTTTAATTGTACATTTGTTTCCATCTTAGTGGTGGTAGTGAACTTGTCTGTCACAGTTTAAGGACATTGCTTTTTGTTTATTTTGGTTTACAAGCTTTTCCTTACTGATACTAGTTAGACTGGATCCCATGAACAGCTTCTTCAGGCTTGCACAGTTCTATCTACAAATGTATTCATCCTCAGCATATATGAGACATATCCCTGAATGAAGCCAACATGGGAGGATTGAACTTGTGCTGGGACCTAGCATGTCCTATTTAAGGAATAAGTAGTTCTATCACATACTTCAGGGCTTGACAAATTTGTTGTGAATTTAGGCGCCAGCTAAAAAAGTTAGGAGCCAGGATTTTTTTTTTAAACTAACTTCCAGGTCAGTGCAGATTTTTTTTTAATTTTTTATTTTTTTTTTTAACTCTTTCAATGCTGATGTTCCATTGGAGCACATCATTGACTCATATTTAGTCCCCACAAGCTTTTGGGGACAAATATTAACCCCTGCAATGCCACGAATGTGTCATACACCGTTGTGGCATTGAAGGGGTTAACGCTGCACTGTCGCTCTCATGGAGCGATTGGGCAGCAGGGGACGATTGGGCAGCAGGGGAGGGTTGGGACCGAAGAACCCTGTCCCTGAAGCTGCCTCTGGCAGCTGGGACGCAATTGCTGGTCTATAGACCAGCCATCGCAGGGGGAGTCTCTTTGATGACTGCTGTAGGCTTCCATGCCTACAGGAGTCATCAAAGGGCTTGTGGGGGCTCAGTTTTGCTGTTGCTGGTCTGCCTGGGCTTCCAGGCAGACCACCAGCAGCAGAGCCCCTTGCAAAACAGGAATTAACCCCTAAATGCCGCAAAACATTGAAGGGGTTAACGCTCTCATGGAGCGATCAGGCAGCAGGGGGTTTTTCCTGCAACCGCGTTTTCAGCCTACAGGATCACTCCATGGGAGTGATCTCAGGCTCCGGGGCGGGCTCGAAGTGGCTGTGCTGTCTGCCCAGACTGCTGGGCAGACAGCAGCAGCAGCAGCGCCCCCGCGTGGTGACGCAGGGGCAATTTTTAGTAGACGTAAGAGGCTGACAAACACCTAGGCGCCTGGGATTTGTCGAGCCCTGACATACTTCAATTAAAAAGTGCTTCTTTATGTGATCTCCAGAACTGCATTATGCTAAGCATGTAATGTCTTTGTGATACAGAAAGTTACGATGACTCCTCCCATGGCATACATTAAAAGTGGGCTTCTAACATAGATATATTTCTTTTTTTAACACTAACTTAATACACTCAGCTGCAAATGTAATATTTTGAAAATTCTCCAAACTATGTTACTTGTGGTCATTGCCACACATATTTGTGGCCATTTCTGAACATACACAGAAAAAAACTCAACTGCATTTTTTTAGTCAGCAGATTAAGCTTCATTTGCACTAAATGTGTCAAAATTCAAGTTTAGCAGACAGTTCCAGCTGTAGCGTTCTTCTGGTCGATGCAAGCCTAGTATGTATGTATATGTATAATATACACTTTATGGACAAAAGTATTGTGACACACCTCTTAATTATTGAATTCAGTTGTTTCAAGTAGACCCAATGCACTTAGCCATGCATTTTGCATTTACAAACATGTGAAAGGAATCGATATTAGTGGTATTGTTGGAAAATGGAAGCCTTTAGGAACAGCAGCAACTCCGCCACGAAGGGGAAGAGCACGGGGCAGGGCCCACTGTACTATGAGTGCTAAGGGGCATGGTGCATAAAGGTAGCCAACGCTCTGCTGATTCCGTAGCTCAAGAGTTCCAAACTTCTACTGGCATTCTTATCAGCACAAAAACTGTGCAGCGGGAGCTTCATGGAGTGGGATTTCATGGCCAAGCAGCTGCATGCAAGCTTCTATTACTAAAGTAAAATGCCAGTTGTCAGATTAATTGGTGTAAAGCATGCCACCACTGGCCTCTGGAGCAGTGGAAACGTGTTCCATGAAATTACGAATCACGCTTTTCTGTTTGGCGGTCTGATAATCGAGTCTGGGTTT
Organism: Spea bombifrons; assembly: GCF_027358695.1. Taxonomy (NCBI): domain Eukaryota; kingdom Metazoa; phylum Chordata; class Amphibia; order Anura; family Pelobatidae; genus Spea; species Spea bombifrons. The sequence continues at coordinate 32,763,158 of NC_071095.1, read as the reverse complement.
GGCGGATACCAGGAGAACGTTACCTGCCTTACTGCATTGTGCCATCTGTAACATTTGGCGGAGGAGGGATAATGGTATGGGGCTTTTTTCAGGGGTTGGGCTAGGCCCCTTACTGCCAGTGACGAAAATCTTTGTTTCGGGTTACCAAGACATTTCGGACAATGCTATAGTTCCAACTTTGTGGGAACGGTTTGAGGAAGGGCCTTTTCTATTCCACCATAACTGTGCCCCTGTACACAAAGCAAGGTCCATAAAGGCATGGTTGGATGGGTTTGGTGTGGAAGAACTTGAATGGACCGCACAGAGCGCTGACCTCAACCCCAGCAAACACCTTTGGGACGAACTGGAACAGAGATTGCAAGTCGGGCCTTCTCCTCAAACATCAGTGCCTGACCTCACAAATGATTTACTGGATGAATGGGCAAACATCACAACAGAGACTCCAAAATCTTGTGGAAAGCCTTTCCAGAAGAATTGAAGCTGGTTCAGCTGCCACTATATATTAATGTCTATGAATTTAGAATGCTATATCATAAGTCCCTGTTGGTATAATGGTCAGATGTCCCAATACTTTTGTCCATTTAGTCTGTGTGTATATATAAATGTAAAAGTTTTTTTTCTTTTACTTGGCAAAACCATCCCTTACAGTCACCTTCTAGTTCTCCCAATATTAGCACTCATATACATCGTTCCTTGGTTATATATAGATATATATATAAATCTTAACTTATTCACTCCAAAGCCAACTTTAAATAAAACAAATTAACCCCCTTTTACAGGAAGATATTGATTGTTCCCTGTATCCTTATCCTCATCATCAATACAAATACAAAACAAACCAAGAACTGTGAGAGTGGTCAGCATTAAACATGGCAGCCTCAAAATAATTATTAAAGGCAGGTCAAATGTGTAGCCATTGCAGCTAAAATATCTGGATGAAAGCTGGCTGCTGCATACTGAAAAGCTCATTTGACAGCCCTTCTGTCTTTCAGTCCATAGGATCGGAAAAACATAAACCATAAAATCTCCAAAGAAATAGCTGACTTGTGGCTTTGGCAAATGCATTGTTAATCTTAGGAACCTTTCAGGAATCAGAGACTTCATAATCAAAGGGAAAATACATCTGTAAGTAGTCGTTCTCATGATATTTTCATTGTTTGTGAAATATGTTAAGCAGAGCTTCATTGTAGTGCCCTTCCACATTGAATAACTATGAGCTATTCAGTATTCCACTTTACTACAATATCTCATGACAGAAGCTCTGGTTCTGGGATACATGAGGAAGACCCTAACCTGAACAAGAACTGGACAGCGATTCTATGAACTACAGGAATAGGCATAAGTTGGAGTCCATTAGGAGCTATAACCTGGTTATGTAAATGGTATATATATAAATTTATAATGTTTTCCCCTCTAAATCCTCACAAGATTAGGTAAAGTGACGGAAAATCCCCTCCAAGTTTTTTAATTCAGGTGTCCTGATTTCAGAAATGCCTAATCTATATAGATTTCCCATACTTTCCGAGCACTTATAGGGAACATACTATAAGGTGTGCATTATTTTTTACATTAGGTATGATGGGATTGCAACTCTAATTTTAAACAAATAAACCAAAAATACCCACAAAAGTATATATCTCCGTAAAGCTAACAACTCAGACTATCGTATCAGTGGTATTTGGGCACTCTTCATGCAGCTATTTGGCCACCAATCACTGTCAAAGGTGGCCGCAGCAATGAATTCCCACGCTTTTTTCACCAACACTTCTGTGTTGCTTAGATTTTTTTGCACAGGGTATGTGTTACGGCAGAGAAACCCAGCCAAAATTGTTAAGCTGCATCTCCTGATTACAGAAGTACCCCACTTACATATCCATCACTTACATATAGTACCCTATAGGGTAGTATTTTTCATACTTATCACACTAAACATAAAGGTGTAAGCGCGCATGCCCCAGTACACAACCTAAGAGTATATCTATATATTTATATATACTTGCATATAATGTGGTTTAGATCTCTTTTGGCCCTGTAAATTGAGACACAGAGAGATCATAGTGTAACCCATTAATGCAGTTATGATATTAATGGGGTATAGAATAAACTCACATGAGAGAGCCGTGAACAGGCTCGATATAAATACCTCAGGGTGTCCACTTGGGGTGTAAACAAAAGGATGCCTTCCTTCTGAACCCACCCCAGGCAGTAAAGTATCCACAAAGTTCTTTTCCTTCTGGATTCTTTTATTTTTTTAAATGAGAACTAGAATTTCCTCAAATATAAAAATACAATATGTTTACATTCCCTGAAGCTGCCTGTGGCAGCTGAAAACGCGCTTTGAGCCTACAATTGCTCCGTGGGAGTGATCGAAGGCACAGGTGTGTGTGTGGGGGCTGTGCTGGTCAGACAGCAGCGGCAGTGCCGCCGCAGTTTTTTTTTGGATGGTATGTCCCGATCGCGAAGGGGTTAAAGGTTTAGGAGGCAATCGTTGATCGCCTCCTAAGCTGAAATGCCTCAGTGGCGAGGCATTCAGCGACACCGAACACCCACCCCAGGGTGCACTGTGACCGCTCCGGAGAGAGGTCACAACCAGTGTTCCCTCTAAGCTGTGAGCTTGTGCACATAGCTATGTGCACATAGCTTTTTAAGAGAGCGCACACGTCTAAAAATTTTTGCTCTGTGAACATTTTTGCACAAGATACATTTTCTGCGCACGTTCCAATTAGATGGAACATTAGTCACAACCACCACTGCGAGAGATTTTGCCACTCACCATCAGGGTGACCATCTAGTTCCAGCAAAATGTAAAAAAAATAATAGTAATAAAATAAATGAAATAAATAAAGTTTATTAATATGAGCAAGTGCTAAAATTAGCACTGTATCTTCCAAAAAATCCTGACATGGAACGAGTTAAAATAAAAGCATTTCAAATACCCAAGGGGTGTCTACTTATAAAAATTTGAATGGTTTGATGGGGTAAATTGGAGTGGCCAGGTTCAAAAATAGGGCATAGGCACAGACTGACCAAAATGGGGGGGGGGCGCACTTCCCAAATGTGGCCTTTTAGCTGTAAACAAACAGACAAACTCATGCATGGGCGGTATCACTCTACTCAAGAGATGTTGCTGAACGCATATTGGGGGGGGCTTTGACAGTGACATATACCAGGAGCTGTAAATTCACACCTGAAGTACAATTTGTGTGATAAAAAAAAAAAAAATTACTACCACAAATTTTGACAAAGGTTGGTGGTGAAATAAGTACATGAAAGGGTTTAAAGCACTGCCATTTGAAATGCCCTGGGGTGACTTGTTTTCAAAAATATATGGTTTGGTGGGGTAAATTGAATTAGCCGCCTTCAAAGATGGCCCACTTAGGAAACCGGGGCAGTAGGACCCAGATGTTAAAGTTTCAAGTTGAAAAATGTGCACCTCCCAAACAACCCGACAAACCCATGCATGGTTGGTATCACTGTACTCTGGCGATGTTGCCGAACACGTATTGGGGTGTTTGACAGTGACATATAAAAGGAGATATAAATTCATACCTAAATTTGTGTGAAGAAGAAAAAAAAAAACTACCACAAACTTAGGCAAAGGCTGGTAGAATCTCATGCATGGAAAGGGTTAAAATACCAGCATTTAAGATACCTTGGGGTGTCTAGTTTTCAAAAATATATGGTTTGATGGGGTAAATTGCATCTACCCCCCTTCTTGCCTTTTCTGTATTTTCTATATAAATAGTACCCTGGTATTGCTATGTCCCAGTCATTTTTCTCATTATATTATGTCTCAGTAAGTGATTACTAACTGAGTGTCACTACTGTTACAAGTTCATGGATCTTTATTCCTTAAACTGCGAGCATTTGTAGACATGACCATGTTTTTGGTGACACAGTATGCTTCTCCATATTTGTACAAACCAAGCCCCCAGATCCCCCCCCTGGTTACTAACTGAAACACCTTCTCTTTCTATACTGTCCTTTTTTTTAATCATACTCTCTAAATCCCTAAAATTACATTTTAGGACTCTCCATGTTCCTCTTACAATGTCATTGGTGCCGATGTGCACCAAGACAGCCGGATGTGTCCTTAAAATAAAAAATGAAACAGTTACCGTATTTGCTCAAATATAAGACAAGGTTTTTTTTCAGAGCAATATATTTGTAGTCTTCTAATTGGACCTCAAATAGAGGTCTGCCTACAAGACTAAGATCCAGACTGGATCCTCCTCTCCGGCAGCCAGCAAACGATGCCCGCTGACAACCTCCACTGCTGCCGGCACTTCCCCTGGAGCTTCTATGACGGAGTGCCACCGTGACATGACCTTCCGGTGCTCAGTCATGGAAGCCCCAGTGGAAGTGCCGACCGGAAGCCGAGGTTGTCTACTCGCATCATGCAGACGTTCACCGGCTGGCCCCAGGAGACACCAGGGAGCCTTGAGCACAGGGGACAAGTCTGGGGATGCATTGGTAAGTCTGAGGGGGGTATAATGCATATCTTGGGGGCAGAATGACATATAGGGGGGCAGAGTGGCATTTCTGGGGGGGTTAGAGTGGCATATTAGGGAGGTATAAGGTATATCTGGGGGGCAGCGTGGCAACCTGGGGGCAGATGTGCATAACTGGGGGCAGAATGGCAAATAAAAGGATTTCATGAAGCTGGATTTGCAGAATGTAACTTTAAGAAATCCAAGTGCAGTGGCACATATGGAGAAAGGGGTGTTTTTGTGTTTTTTTGTGTTTCTTTTTAGTATGCCATGCTTGGTCTTGGTTTTTCATGGGTAGCATATCTCTGAAAACATCTAGGAAGAAATACAGTCCAGAGTCTAAAAATGCTATCACCCAATGAAAATAACATGTTCTAATCTTCTTTGTATTATAGACATTTATATTGTGAATAGTGCCTGCACAATTTAGAGAATAGCCTCTCACCTTCACTAGTACCAGAAATTATTTAGAGAATTTGTATTTGTGCTTCCTTTGCATAATCTTTCTAGTACAAATGAAATCTTGTTTCCCCTGTGAAATTGCATATCGATGTTTTGCTTGTCATTTTTCTATTTAATTAAAATGTGTTCCATGCATTTATTTCATAAAGATTTTTTTCTTTTTTTTTATGCTTGGAACAGGCAACATGAAGAAGCGCCTATTGATGCCTAATAGGGGTAAGAATTAAAAACTACCTATATTCTCTACTGATTTATTGAGACTGTATAAAATGAGCCTGATTTTATGAGCCTGTATAAAATATACAAAATTCACCTGTTTATTTCATTTGGCTCCTGTAAAAAATGTGTATATGATATAACTATTTTAGATCCACACAGCTCATAAAGTCATTGATTGAACTTTAATATGCATACATGTTAAAAATATATCTTAACAGATCCTTACTGATATGCAATGTATGGGGCTTTGGAAGCTTGTTGAAGCTTCACATGTCCATATCTTAACCTCCTGGATGTTTTTTGTGTTGTCCCATATGTAACGAAAATAGAAGGGGAGTTGAGTTTGAACATCTATATTTTTTTGAAAAATAAGTTGTTTTTTTTTTAATTTGTTTTATTATTGTTATAGATTTGTATGCCTTAGTGAGATTATATGTTGTGATTTCAACTATAGTTAAACAATAACTAAAATGCTCAAAACCGCCTGGCCTCCGGCTTATACAATTGGAAACTGTCCAGCACTTGTGGTTTAATACCACATCATTCCCATCATGCAAAACACAACATAAAACATACTGACTTATCATCTGCAATTTGTTTTTAGACCTCAAAGAAAAATCTTTAGTTGACTGACATACTCAGACAAAACGCTCTTAGGGTTTTGTTTATTCTTTTTACGGCACACATTACTTGCTAAGCTACCTGCTCATTCCTGTCCCTTTTACAGTCCCACTAGCTGCCAGCATCATTTTTGGCCCAAAGTTCCACTTTGAAGTGGGCTTGCAGTATTGGTCATTTCTATGCGTATGTGAAACAAGGGAGGAGCCAGAGCCTGACCTCGCAAGGGCACTCACACTAACACACATCCAGACTCACACTGTCACTAAAATATAATCATACCCAGACATACACACATGACATACCCATACAAAGACACATGTTCTCACACTAAAAGAGCCACACACACACACACACACACACACACACACACACACACACACACTGACATACCCAAACACACATGTTCACACACACTAACAATATAGACATACCCAAACACACTTTCAATAACATACCCTGAGACACATGTTTACGCGTTAACATACACACTTTCACAAACATACACTGATATACAGTCATGTGGAAAAAAAGGCAGTCCACCCTGTTTGATTTCTATAGTTTTACATATCAGGACATTATCTGTTCTTTAGCAGGTCTAAAATCAACCCTTAGACGACACATGGCATATTACACTGTCATGATTTATACATGCAGCTCACTTACCCAACCTCAGGCTGAGGCTTCACAGGTTAACTCTGGCTTCTCTTGGATGTTAGGGAGATAGAGGAAAGTCCAGGTACTAGGACTCAGAGACGCAGGGACGCACACAGACTGACTGAATTCAATACCTTTGGTTGGTGTAGGCAGGTGTGAAAAAATGCAAAAGACAATAGAGGTGGTGTAACCCACCCCAGTGAGTGGAGCAAATAAGGAGATATAGCTTACCCCTTTGGGGTTAAAAACGATCAGAATCCGGGATATACATAAAAGATAAAAGAAACAAATAATAGTGCAACACAAATTAATGCAATAAAAGTAATGGGCTAGAACACTCACATGAGTGGAGCCAATGTGACTGACTCAAATCGAAATCGCTATGTGAATAAATGTTCTCAATGCTGAGAAATACCGTACATGCAGATACTTATCTATCATGCAGTGCCATCAAGGAGGGCCTCAAGTGTATTTCACAGCTTGACAGCTACCCCAAACATACATCCAAAGTCATTGAACACTATCTTTAGCATAAGGAAGACCAAGGAGTCCTGGAATTGATGGTATGCCCCCCACCGATCTCAGCATCATCTAGTCTCTCTGGGATTACATGAAGAGAGAGAGGCAACTGAGACTGCCTAAGTCCACAGATGCACTTAGTTCTCAGATGTTTGGATCAACCTACCTGCCGCATTCCTTACAAAAGTGTGTGCAAAGGGTGGTCACACCAAATATTGATTTGGTTTAGATTTCTCTTCCATTCACACAAACAAAAAGTAACAAATCTATTTCCGAAAACATTTTTTCACACCTGCCTAAAACTTTTGCATAGTACTATAACATACAGTGTGTTCATATGTATATATTCTCAAGTAACTTTTAACTCAGACTTCAGGTTTAAATAAATACTTCAGCCCTACCTAGTTTTCAATAAAGCGCCAGTGCCTTAAACTGCATGTAAATGGATGCATGTATTCTTACTTTCCTCTCCCCCTGGATGCCTTTACTGAAAGCAATAAGCAACAAGAAAGGTGGCAGCGATGGCCAGGGAGTGTGTATTAAGTACTATAACAGGAGCCAGGGGACTACCAGGACTTCCCCTGCTGTCGCTGCCAGCTGCAGGTAGGTACCTGCGCCAAGTCTTGGAGTAACTGGGATCCTCCTGGGAAAGTCTCCTAAAGGAACCATTATCAGTCAGGATGTAAGTGACTGTTGGAGAAAAACACAGATTTCAAAAACAGAAGACAAAGATGACTCTGGGTAAACACACACGACACAAATTGGTTCACTTGTTGCCATTTGTTGGCAAATGGAGTGTTGACAAATGTCCCTTCAAAGCGGCCAATAGGTTTGAACCTGGAAAGGTGAGACTTGAGCACAAACCAGAAAGGTGCCAACTATTTGAATATGGAAATGTGTATATAGTTACATAAGGTTGAAACAAGACCTAAGTCCATCAGGTTCAACCCTGCTCCTTGGATCAAGAAGCTCTCAAATATTCTATTTATAGCCCTGTATGTCATGCCTTTCCAAAAAAAAAAATATCCAGACCCCTTTGTTGGGGTAAATACCAGGTATATATTTGTAATTAATACGTTCTTGATTAAGTTTGTGTGTATGTATGTATGTGTGATAGCTGCAAGCCACTTAAGGGTCAATAAGGTCACAGAATGGGGCCTAGGGCAGAACATGGATAACATGAAATACAGCTGTAAGAAAATATCACACCTACATGCTATTTAGGAAAGGAAGGATCACCTGGAGATAGGCTTGGGAAACATAGCAAGTCAATAAAATAACACGGTGGAGTCTTGGGAACACAGGACAGGAACCTAATTTACACATCAAGAGAGAAATCCCTTAAAAAGACATAGTAGAAACACACATTTGAGACTAGATTGGTGAGCCTCACCTTCACCCTGATTTTTGCACATCACCCACACAGCATACACACTTAGCAGCAGATATTAGATGGGATGTTTGTGATTGGTATGAATGATTGTCATCTGTATATCACTGTAACTCTTATATTGCTGTAACATTAATCTGGGCAGATTCTAATTAAAGCTCTCTCTGGTAAGAATCTTGAGTTGGCTGTTTTATTGTAATATCGGGTAGAAAACCTTAGTAGAACTACACACACACACACACACTATATATATATATATATATATATATATATATATATATATATATATATATATATATATATATATATATATATATATATATATATATATATATATATTATCTGGAAAGGGGATAAGGTTATATGTTCTTGGAGGAGGTGACAGGGTATTATATGTATCATTAATACACAACGCAGAATGGATTACTCTCCACACATATCAATTGGTGGTATTGGTTTGAGAGAGGGGATGTATATACAACATCCATTTGAAGGCATCTAATGTATTTGATAACACCACACCTCCCTTGGCAGTGAATGACATCCCTTTATTGTCCTTACTGTAAAGATCTATGAAATCTCCGCTCTTCCAGTCTGAGGGTGAACTCTTGTTCTTTCTTAATTTAATGAACAGGTCACTGAAGGGCTCTTTATATTGACCCTGCATATATTTATATAATGTTATCATATCCCCTCTAAGATGTCATTTTTCCAGTGTATATAATTTTAACTTTTTTAGTCTTCTCTTCCATAACTAGGATCAGTGTCTGAATTAGTTTGAATTACCCTGCCTAATTTTGTGTCATCAGTGAAAACTGTGACATGGCTCTCAATGCAGTTTGGGAGATCATTTATAAATAAATTAAAACTAAGAGGACCCAGGACAGACCCCTGAGGAACTTCACTTAATACCTGCGTACAGTCTGAGAAACATCCATTCACAACTCTCTGCATTCTATTTTGCCCATTTGACATTTGCCCCTAAGCCTATTTCTGTTAATTTGTAGAGTAGCCTTTTATGTGGAACCGTATGAAATGTAAAGTTCAGATAACTCACATCTACAGCCACACCCAGATCTTTGTTTTTTCATAGAATGCTAATAGGTTGGTTTGAGAAGACTGGTCTTTCACAAATCCATGTTGACTTCTACTAGTTGGATTATGGATCAAGATATGTTCTCAAATGTATACCTTTAGCAACCCTTCAGATAATTTCCCCACTACCGATGTTAAGCTTACTGGCCTGTAATTGCCCAGTTGAGATTTTGATCCCTTTTTAAATATGGGCACAACATCTGCCTTGCACCAATCTAATGGAACTATGCCCGAAGTGAAAGAATCCCTAAAGATCAGTAATAATAGTTGGGCCAGAATTAGGCTTAGCTCCTTAAGTACCCTTGGGTGTATACCATTCTGTCCAGGGGCCTTGTATACCTTAACAGTATTTAACCCCTTAATGACAAGACTGTTTCTTACTCGTAGTACACTTTGGGGCAATGGCTCTTTTAACATTTTTCAGTGTCGCTGTTTAGCTGTAAATTTCTTCTTTCTCATTTTGTGTGCACGCACTTTTTTTTTTTTCCAGGACAAACAGGGCTTTCTTTAGATACCATTATTTTTATCATATGATCTAATTTACTATAAAAAAAAAAATAAAATATGGTGATTTTGCCAGAAATCACAGGTGGAAACCCAAAATTCAGGCAACAGCAGTAGCACACCTCAAATATAGGACACGTAAGGATAACGCCAGAATAGCCGGGGTCAGGTACACGAGAGAACACGTCAGGATAGCCAGGGTCTGGTACATGAGAGAACACATCAGGATAGCCAGGGTCTGGTACACGATAAAGGCAGCAAGGAATACAAGGTTCAGGTACTCAACGGCACAATAACTGAGCACTGAATGAGTCTCGGTGCTTAGTTTTTGAAATTCCCGCTAGTGATCGTCACGCCCCCATAGACGTGGTGTCGCTTGCACGCGTTCCCCGCCGGTTGTGGTGGGGAACACAAAGTTTAGTGAGGGTGCTCGCTCGCCTAGAACAGACCACGCGGCCGGTGGAGGTGGACGGGACAGACGCGGCGCGGGACCTTCCCGGAGTGGGTGAGTAGCTGTGGCGAGAATCCCACCGTGGGTTCTGACGCAATCACAAGGATATCGAATCATGTCAGCAACACTGTTTATGCTTAGGAAGCGATTCCACTACATTCCCACACTACAAACACATTTCAATTCAATTGACAATAACATAATTTGTAAATGATATGCTCATTTATGGACTTCCTTAATGGCCTCAGTTTAACCTTAAATTTACTAAATCACTAATATTCCTTAAGAAGATATATAGGTAGTCTTGAAAGCTTGTAATCTGCTACACTTCATAAGGTATAATGTTTTACCAGATTTGGTAAAACACCCAAAATCATACCTGATTTTAAGGTAAACCTCTACAGATACAAGTGCTGTGACTATGGTAGTGACCCATGATTGACAACAAACACCTGCAGCATAAACAGTATAACATTTATGTAACTAAGCAGCTGCTATATAAAATAGGAGTTACTATTCTCAAGCTCAGATAATAATAGATTAACCCCTTAATGACAATTGCCGGTTCTGGCACGGCACGAAAAACAAGTCGATTATGACAAATGACGTGCCAGAACCGGCACGTCTTTAAACGGGTGCAGAAAGCGATCTACGTTCGCTTTCTGCACCCAAACGGCGTTGCTGTAATGCCTCGACCTCGAGGCATTCAGCAACGCCACGATCGGCACCAGGGGCCATGTCTGGCCCCTCCCCGGGGCGGACGCCCGTTTTAAAAGCGTTTAGGAGGCGATCAACGATCACCTCCTAAACTTAAATGGTGTCGCTGGAATGCCTCGATCAGGAGGCATCCAGCGACACCAAACACTTATCTTTGGATGGACTGTGACCGCTCCGGAGAGCGGTCACAGCCACAGCTGCCGGTGATCTTCGCCATCAGCAAGATGGCGGCGGCCCGGGAAAAAAAACAATAAAGGTAAAAAAGTTCGCTAGATGGTCTCCTGACCCTCTAGAGAACTCTGGCTCCACTTGCAGGTTGAATACAGGTACTGCATTCAACCATGCAAGTCAATGGAGCCCAGCTTTCTAATCACAGTGTGATTAGTAAAAATAAATTAAAAAATAAAATAAAATTAATAATAATTAGAAAAAAATAGTAACAAAAAACAGTAAAATGTAAAAATAATTTCCCACTGATGTCACTATCAGGGGAACCTTCAAGTTGAAAACATTTTTTAAATTTTTTTTAAAAAAAGGCAAAAAAAATAAAATATATACATAAAAAATATATTTTTGTGAGCATGTCCTAAAATTAGCACATTAGCTTAAAATAATTCTCGCATGGAAAGAGTTAAAATACTGGCATATTAAATGCCCATGGGGTGTCTACTTAAAAATGTATGATTTGATGGGGTAAATTGAATTGGCCGGGGAAGGATGGCCACACATCTAATTTCCAATTAGAAAAATGCACACGTACCAAATGTGGCCTTTTAGTTCCCCCAAAAAATGACAAACCCTTGCATGTGGGGTATCACTGTACTCAGGAGATGTTGCTGAACACATATTGGGGTGTCATGTGACAGCGGCGTAAACCAGGAGCTGTAAATTCATACATAAAGTAGGTGTGTGGGGGAAAAATACACACACAAAAATACTACTGCAAACTTTGAAACAATGCTGGTGGTAAAATGTGTGCATGCAAAGAGTTAAAATACCAGCATTTAAAATACCCTGGGGTTTCTAGTTTTCAAAAATATATGGCTTTATTGGGCACACTGAAATGGCCCGGCTCAAAGATGTACTAAATAGGGCATGGGCAGTGGATCCCCAAATGCCAAAGTTCAACATTGAAAAATGTGCATGTCCCAAATGTGGCCCTTTTGCCCCCAAACAGCCAGGCAAAATCATTCATGTGAGGTATCGCTGTACTCAGGAGATGTTGCTGAACACATATTGGGGTGTTTTGTTATAGTGACATATACGAGTACCTTTTTATTCATACCTGAAGTAAAATGTGTGTGGAAAAATAAATGCAAAAAAAATTACTACCATAAAGTTTGACAAAGGCGGATGGTAGAATTAGTGCTTTGAAAGGGTTAAAATACTAGCATTTGGAATACCCTGGGCTGTCTAGTTTTCAAAAATATATGACTTGATGGGGTAAATTGCGTGGGCCAGCTTCAAATATACCCGAAATGGCACATGGGGGGAAGAATTACCAGATTCGGAAAAAATGGCTTTGAAATAGCAAAACGCTACCTGTACTTATTGCCCCATAATGTGTAGAAAAAAGCAAAAAACATAAAAACATTGGGTATTTCTAAACTCAGGACAAATAGTAGAATCTATTTAGCAGGTTTTTTCATTACCTTTTATAGATGAGTAAAAGATTTTTCAACTAAAAGTTAGAAACAGTCATTTTTTTCTAAATTTTTCACCATATTTTATACTTTTTTTAATAGTAAATAATATGATACAATCAAAACAATGTCCTCTAAAGAAAGCCCTTCTTGTCCTGAAAAAAACAATATATAATGTGTGTGGGTTCAGTAAACGGGAAAGAAGAAAATTACAGCTAAACACGAGCAGCGCAGAAATGTTAAAACGGCCATTGTCACGAAGGGTACAAAAAAGTAAAATCAGCCTTTGTCACGAAGGGGTTAAATAAAAATTATATTTTCTTTTTTTGGGGGGGAGGGCTTGTAACAGCAACCAGTATGTTCTTGGCCCTTGTTGCCACACTCCTCACAGTCTGAACCAGCTGCAAATGGGTAGCCATTTCAGTCCTCAGAATAAGGCACTACTCCAGAGAAAGACACTCCTATCAAACCACCAGAGCGACGACATGACCATATGGAAAAGACTAACATTTATTGGGGGAAAACACAGGGCATTTATATACTGAACACAAAGCAGTCATGGGTAAATATACGAGATAGAAGTTGGTTTGAATGTAATTATGTACAGCCAAAGGGGCATTGAAGGTGCCAGGCATTATATCCAAGTGGCACACGCTTCAAAGAGGCAAGTGGCCCTCAAAATCCACGACCTACAGAGCACTTTAAGCACCTATGTGCAAAACACGTTAAGCGTGTCCGACTCTGAGTCCTTCTGAGTATACTTTATCGATAAAGAAGAGATTTATACCTTTTTTGTTGGCGTTGACTGGCTTTGTAGTTTGCAGATTTTGAGTGTGACTTGTTCTTTGAAATGTGTGCCTTCCACTTTGCGGACTTTGCACTGTTCGCTTTCCTTGGTTTGGAGAATCCTGGCGTTTGTGAGTATTATCTCAAAGTGGCCAATAGACAGGTGGTGCCTTATACCCCCAATATGCCACTCTGCCCCCAGATATGCCACTCAGCCCTCCCCAGATATGCCTTATAGCCCCAGATATACCACTTCGCCCTCCCCAGATATGCCTTATACCCCCACATATGCCACTCTGCCCACCCCAGATGTGCACCTTACACCCTCCTATATGCTATAGTGCCTTCTGATATGTTATATACCTCCTGATATGCAACTCTGCCCTCTGATATGCCTTATACCCCAGATATGCCACTCTGTAGCCTCATATCCCACCCCCCCCTGTGCTCCAGACTCTTTGGTGTCTAGTAGGGGCAGTCGGTGACCGTCTGCGCAATGCCCGTAGACAACCTCTGCTGCTGGCCGACACTTTCGCTGGAGCGTCTATGACTGAGCACCAGAAGGTCACGTCACGCTCCATCATAGAAGCCCCAGTAGAAGTGCTGGCAGGGCGCATCTCACAGACGCCCACCAGCTACCAGAGAGGCGGATCCAGGCCTCCTGCAGCGCAGCGGCGGATCCTCCTCTCTGGCAGCTGGCAAACGTTGCGCAATGCACGCAGATAACCGCCGCTGCTGGCCGGTACTTCTATGATGGAGCACCGGAAGCTCATGTCACGCTGATGCTCCATCATAGAAGCCCCGGCGGAAGTGGAGGGCAGTAGCAGAGGATGTCTGCGCACATTGCGCAGACGCCCACCGGCTGCCAGAGAGAAGGATCCATTCTGATGCTTGGTTAGAACTTCAGCGAGCTGTCTTGACCATGTCTACATGCCTAAATGCATTGAGTCGCTTCCATGTGATTAGCTGATTAGCTATTTGTGTTAACAAGCAATTGAACAGGTGTACCTAATAAAGTGGCCAGTGAGTGTAGTGTTTTAATGGTATAATATTTATGAACATTATGGAGCCCATAAAACATAAGAGACTTCCAGTCTCAATACTTAATTCCTTCTTTCTCTGCTATATCCCCTAATTTTTCAGTTTTTCTTATCCATCCGCTTTTTCCCAGCAACTGGAAGGGATTGAAAGGTTCTATCTAATGGAGTTTCCGACTGGGTCATTAACCCCCTTCGGGACCACAGCTTTTTTACGTTACAGCGAAAGTAGGGGTTTCTTTTGAACCCATATTAAATGTAAGACATTGTTTTATATGAAAAAAATCTAAGAAAAAATACCCCAAATATATTAATTACATTGTCCTGGTTTGAAAACTACCCTATGTGCCCAGGATTTTAATCTATTTTGTCCTTTATTGCACATTCTTTTCTTTGCATGTTACTTTTTTTGACCCGAAAATATACCCCAAGTTGGTCTATCTGCCCATGTTCAAATTACCCCGCATTCTTTTATTTTTATTTTTTTTTCTTTCATAAAATGTAGTTGGCAAAGTGTAATTTTTTTGTGTATATTTCAAATTTTGTATTTCCATATTTCAGGTAATTGGAGCAGCACTGTAGGGGACGGACAGGGTGACTTTAAAATTTTCTTATAAGGCTAGATATGGGTTTAGTTACAATTATTTTTTATTTTCAATTTTACTTTTACACTGCTCTCTATTAGGGATGGAATATAGTGGTGCATCCGTGCCTGAGGGCTTCCAAGCCGTGTGCCCTGCCTGAGGGCTTCCAAGCCGTGTGCCCTGCCTGAGGGCTCCCAAGCCGTGTGCCCTGCCTGAGGGCTCCCGAGCCGTGTGCCCTGCCTGAGGGCTCCCGAGCCGTGTGCCCTGCCTGGGGGCTCCCAAGCCGTGTGCCCTGCCTGAGGGCTCCCAAGCCGTGTTCCCCTGCCCTCGCTACAGTTCCCCTGCCCTCGCTACAGTTCCCCTGCCCTCGCTACAGTTCCCCTTTATTCTTCTATTCCAGTCCTGCTTTTCTGTCTGTTGTGTGCCTGTCTGTACCTGCCAGTTATGATGCATCAAGGGGTACAGACAGAGCCCCTGGCAACTGGGCTTCTACCCGACCTGCTGGCCCAGGTCCAGACAATCGGTGGCATCACCTGTTTGGGTTACCTAGAGGGTAGATGAGCAGTAGATCTGCAGTAGATGGTTTCCCTGTGGTGTTCCCCTCTACAGCAGTCAGGGGAATCCTATAGGAAACCTTCTGGCTACTGTGTATAGGGCTGCATCATACACAATAAGTCAGTGAACTACTATGGTAGGTGACCTGATCATGGCCTCTGCATACCTGTTGAGTCCCTGTCACATAAAATGTCATTGTTTCCCCTATGTCACTGGTTGTTAGGGGGTTAAGCCAGAGCAATTTTATTGTTTACAATTGTTTTTACTAATAGATTGGGCTAAGATAACAGAGCAAGAATGCAAACAAATATGCAGCTGCTTGAAAACATTATGTAAAAATGAGAACTGTTTTAAAAATGAAAACGGTAGAATGTTTTTAAGAACATATTTTTAGTCCAATACTAGTAATAAAAAAACAGTGTTTCAGTCTTAAAGTTCGGAAAAGAAGCTCTTGTAATATGTTACCAAAATGTTCTAAATATACCAAATGATATATATATATATATATGACCAGTAGTTACAGCCACAGTCTAAGACATAAACTTATGTTCTCAAGGGGGTGGTAAGTCAGCAACTTCTTTATGTTCTCTAGTTCTGTACTTGCTACAGACACATTAGACACTCTGTGCCTCTAGTGCCCCAAAAGCAAAGGGAGACCAGCTCCTGTCCATAAAACTGGAGACAAAGTATGGCTGTTCACCAAGAACATACATATTTTTCAGCCTTTTGTCTAACTCTGATTTTTTTTTGCCCCCTACGCTATCGCCTCTTAAATTGCTCCTGAAATTGTTTGACTTTTGAGACAGAAGATCCTGGTTGAAAACTTAAAAAGGTTTCTCATGTGTTCTTTTATGACCAGTTCTTATTCATGGTCACATGAAATTTGTTAAAGGCATTATACATTTTATGGTAAAAATGCACATTCCTTGTATACTGTTTTTATTGGTCTTTTCCTGAGAAGCCATGTCCTGGCTGTCCTGTAGACGGCCCTGGAAATGGAGAGGGGGTGTACTATGACATAGTACAAGATCAATACAATAATACAAATTTTATTCAAAGACAATAGGGCTGTAAGTCCAGTTTATGGCTGGCAGGTATTGCAGGCTCTGGTTAGTTTGGTGTATAATATCAAGCATGTAGTCACGTAGTTAATTTCAGGGCTACAAGATCCCTGTCTTGTTCACGTGGAAATAAGTGAATGTAGGGATAAGAAGGCCCTTTTCATAAACATTCATGTGAAAAAAATCAGTAGTTGGTAATAACGGAAAATTGTTTTCACACTTAACATATTTTTTCCGTGGCAGTACGACCTCTGAGTAGTTCCTTTTTCTCAGTTGATTGGACAGGAAAAGACAGATGGTAGAGATAAACCCCCACCTGAGCCCTAGTCATTGTCTCCAAGTCTGAACCACTACAAAATAAATTACAGTACGTGTGAAAACAATTTAGCATTTTCCTTGCTATTCATGGCAGCATGACCTCTGGATACTAATCAAGCTAAATGATGAATTGGTTTCAGAAATAAATGAACAGAAAACCACAACACATACCTGAAATATGAATGTATATAGGTAAATTAAGGAAGGGTGGACTGATGGACCTTGCAACTGAACTGGGAGAGGAGGCTAAAGCCACATCCAGTAAGTAGTGCCAGATGTATATGTGAAAAGATAACCTGGTACCAGCTTTATGGTTACTTTCTCAAGAGGCAATGTACTCCTTAATATGAAAACAAGGAGACTACCTTAGGCATGACCTGGGGAAGGGGACAAAGGATAACTTATTTGATGGAAGATATCAAATTAGATAGTTTTTCACAGGATAAGGCCTGGAGTTTAGATATTCTTTGGGCAGATGTAATGACGAGAAAGAGGTAATATTTTCAAGAGCTTCAAATGGGTGTAGAAAAAGGCCTACCGAATCAGTATAAGATCACACAAGGGAACAAAAGACCTGAGAGGAGGTCTAATCCTGATGACAGCTCTCATGAAGTGGACTGTTGCTAGGTCTAAAGCTAAACCTTTGCTTATTGCAGCTGACAGACTTGAGACCTGTACTTTGACGCACCCAAACTAAGGCCCCCTACCTGCTTGTAGCAAAATCAAGATATATGATGTGAAGATGGGTTATATAGTGACTCTCTGAGAGGAGGCATAACACCTGAAAGTTTTCCAGATGTAGTCATGTACCCTAGAAAAAGGGTCCATTAACTGTGGACATCCTCCACTACAGCTTGTGGGTTAAACCTTCTTGACAGGCATTGTGAAAGTGGTAATTTGGAAACTGTGGTTGTAAGATTTATCTGGGATTTGACACCCCCACTTGAAGACCAATATTTAAAGGCCTCTGAAGACAGTTGCCTCTAATGGTTGTCCACTTGGTTTGATGAGAAAAACTTTCACCCATTCTCTTTCTCTTGGTATGTACATGACCGCAAGGAATTCCCAATAGTGCTGTCTCCTCGATGATTCAAATATGCTGATAACACCCTCCTGGAGTCAATCTGACAAGACCTTTTGTGGAAGAGAGTCCACAGGACCTTCATAAACATCTTGGCACAAATTTGAGACCTCGACCTGAGGAATATCAATCTCTGAAGCCTTTCCTCTGGTACACAGACCATCCTTCTTATGGTGTCAAAGTCCATGGACTTAGAAGGGAAAAGCAGACTATTTCCCTAGTTTATGAGCCCTCTGTAGCCCATGGGTTTCTCAGATTCAGTCTTGAATGCGACTGAGGCAAGACAGAGCTCACAGCTATGATTAACTGTTTAATTAGATATAGTTTATTCACTGCAATCTGAGAACGATAAAGCTTTTAAAAAGGTCCCAGATGCTTTACTGTGGCCGAAAGGTAGGGCTCTGAATTGACCTGTGCTGATGGAGCGCAATTGGGATGTGAAGTTCTTTGATCCAACTGTTGGTATGGTGGTAGAAAAGGATTCTATCATGAATGGATTAATCCTCAGAAAGCGGAATCCCTTTCTCTTGCCTTAGGGGAAAAGTAAGAATAACCTTTTTCACCTGAAGATTACTGACCTATATAAGGATGATGCCACCTCATCCTGTGGGTAGTAGTAGTGATATAGAAGGATGGGGGGTAGATGTTCTAGGGAATGCATACTAAACTGTTAGAATGAGAGAAGCGGGAAAGCTATTTAAAAAAGTTGATGGCAAACAAAGAGAAACCTGCCTGGGTAACACCGACCCACACAAAGTAGATAGAAAAGGCTGGAGGCCCTGCCATTGCTCACCCACAGGCCCTGCCAGTACAGTTGGTATGGAGGGGATATCCAAATAATAACCTGAAGAAGAAAATATAGGGCATTAAATCCCAGCATATCTCCCATTGTAGTACTGTAAAGTAGCTAAAATTATTTAAATGGAATAAGTTATGCAACAGCAACTTAAAAACTGCATACTACTACAAGGTATTAAAGGCACCATCAAATGCGTGTGACATGCCAAGCTTGCGGTTACAAGACATTACTTGATGGCATTGCTGACAGGGGGGTGATTTAGACCTGGGGAGTTGTACTCACACTAAAAGACACAGTGAAACCCTCAGTCACTAACACCCACACTAACATACATACACACTCAAACACTTGCAAACGCATAAAACAAAGTGATAGATGCGCGTAGTGTATAAAACAAAATTAGGTTACTAAATTGTTGAGCTGCAAGTCAACCAAAGAAACAAAACCCCACAATTGTTCCAATAAACATAAAAACATACAATTAACGCCAGGTGACTGCGCTTAATTAAATCCAGTCGGTGAAAAAAGATATTTTATAAATAAATGAATACTACTTAATAGGTGTGTTGAACGATGTGTGAGTCTCACATGAAAAATATAAAAACAGAAACAAAAAATAGTGCAATATGTAATTATTCAAAAATAATTATTTATATAATGCGCCTATTCCGGAGTGAAGGAGATAAAGTCTGGATGAAAGGCAGCACCTCCGCTCCAGAATAGGTGCATTATATGGGCTTGGGGAAGCCACATCAAATGTAAGAGCCATCTTTTTAATTATTTTTGAATAATTACATATTGTACTATTAGGTAGTATTCATTTATTTATAAAATACTTTTTTTCGCTGATTGGATTTAATTAAGCGCAGTCACCTGGTGTTACTTGCAAAAGCATACCCAAACAAACACACCCACCCAGACACACAAGTGGCATCCCCAGGGAGATTCTCTTACACCCCACCCTATGTAGATGGCACTATTTTTAAAGACTAGCAGGATGGAGAGGTGAAGAAGCTGTACAGAGTAGGGTGCAAAGCAATTATTTTTATGCAGGGGCAGCTGAGCCAGGTCTGTTTTTTTTGGGGGGGGGTTACTACTCAATAATCCGCTCTCTGCACCACTTCCCTGGCTCATACACACTAACACTATATGCTGTAAGAGTCTTCCAATATAACCAGGGGATGAAGATATGTAAAATGAAGAAAAAGCAAAAAATAGTGCAGTATGTCTTATGGAGCCAAGGTGAATAATAACAGGAAACCCTAACACTATATAGAGCTAAATATAGCTCTATTGTAACCGCATGGGCAGTATAATCCCCGCCTGTGGATGTTCTTGTGGGTGTGGCTTCTTCTGATGGTATAAGTTTTGAGAGCAAATAAAGGTTGCTCAATCCTCATCAGCATGGGTGATATTTTCCCCACCAATGAAATAGCTCCAGTGAGATAAAAATCTGAATAAAAAAACAGGATAAAAATTAAAACGGAGGTCCAAAAATAAGAATAATTCAAAGCTTTATTAGATAATAAAAGCAAAAATGGATAAAACACAACGTGTTTCGCACAAAAAGTGGCTTTTAAGTGTAATAGGCATTCTAAAGACCTCCATATAAATAGTTTGGAAAGCTTTCAAATTTGGCACCTAAATGACATCATAGTCACATGGTTACACTGTTTAAAAGAACAACATTAAGAAATAGAGAATATACATTTATATCAAATCTGTGTGCATAGGATATGAATATATAAAACAAGCATTTTTTTGATCTTAAAATAAGAGAACTTTGATCATTTGATCTCAGGAGGTTTTAGGGTAATGATAATAGAGATAAACTTAGGCACTAGGCACTTGATTGCAAAGTGGATAATACAACAGCACTTTTTATATTATTCCTGCTACGAGCATTATTTGCAAAGATTAAGTGCATATGCGGCGATCACATGATCATGATTAAAGCACAAATTTTCCTTTTTTTTTTTTTTTTCTTTCTTTATAATGATTGACACAATAGGCAAAAAAAATCAACAACACATAGCAACTAAACAAGACCTCAGTATATACGTTACTTTGAAATGTACACCACTCTTACAAAATGCCTTATACACACACTTATACACTGCCCTTACACACACCTACCCAGACACACACATATATACCGTATTTGCTTAGGGAAAAAGAAAATGCCTGCAGATAAGACTACTCTATAGGAAAAAAAATTTTTACTAGTAAATACTAATTCACATGTAAGCTATTTTAATAAAAACTATGATTGAAGAAATTTTTTTTTCGTTTTTATTTCCTTTTATTTGCCCCCCCCAGATATGCCTTATACCCTCTTGTATGCAACTCTGCCCCCCCAGAAATGCCTTATACCCCCTATATGCCACTCTGCCTCCCTAATAAGCCACCTATTTTTATATTTTATTGTTTCTAAAGAACATTTTTACTTTTTTTTTCTTTCTTGGAACTGGATAATTCCCCATTTGATGTCATCACTTGAGTTATGTTTACATTTTATTACATTTTCTATTTAACTTTTTTTAAAGTGTGTGTGTATATAAATTTATTTTTATTTTAATATTTTTTTACAAGGAGAAAAACACTCTCTTTTCATTTTGATCCTCGCTGCTGCTGATCACAATGTGATCATCATGCTGGGCTCCATTGCCCTGTATTACTGATCACAGTAATTATGATCAGGATGGTCTGACAATATGTGATTGCTGCAGAGAGTGATATCAAGGCATTTCAGTAACACAGACTGAGCAAAGTTCACTGCATGACGTGCGAGGCACATTAATTGTCGTTAATGGGATGCTTTACTCTGGCATCCCTGGGCCATCGGTTGTCGCAAAGAGGTTAAAACAGTTCACTTCTTCGTTGATATACTCAGTCTGTCTGCTATATGCATGAAACTAGCATTATATCCCACCAGAGTTTTATTGTGTTTCAACTGATTTGGTAAATAATTCACTCTTTTTGAGTCATGCATCTACAGTATGTGTGTTTTTTTTTGTTTTTTTTTGTTTTTTTTTTACAATGCCTAATAAACGATTATTTTTTTTTTAAATTCTGTTCTTGCATAATTCTGATGTCACACACTAGCCACTTGTATATGTTCTATGCTGTTATCCTCTAGACACACACTCGCACTCTTCATCATACAGTCTATGGTAAACAATAGAATGGCTCATCCAGCTGGACAAATGAAAGTCTATGGAGGGCCAGACTTTATTAGCATTACCATAAAGAATCGGCTTCAGCACTGAAAGTCACCCAAAATATCACATAACGAATAACAGCATTTTCCAGGTGTACAGATAAAGAATGTTTATTGGAACAACTTTACTGCATACAGCAGTGTATTTTCTGCCCAAGCATAGTTTTTTTTAATGGGGCTTCCCTAATAAATATTTTTTTCTTAAATTTTCCTATGTGCTTTTTTTAATTTTTTTTTTTTTTTACAGTATACTAATACTGGGTTAGGCAAAGTAAAATGAATGTTAACATTCCACACATGATGTAATTCAGTCAGATATTGTATACATTGTCTATAATGTGTAACATTGATTAAATATTAAGTATTACATTTCAGCCAAGCATTTTAATAGTTGAATAAATTCCAACATGGATTATTCAGTGTTAATGTAACTTCAGTATGATAACTATATAATTATTAATATAGTGTTGAAATATAAAACATGTTAAAAGTGGCAGTAGATTTTTTTTTTCTCATGCCATATTTTATTTGCGTTGTGGTACACAATGTGTCTTACCAACTCTATTCTCTTTCATGTTTGTTAGGAATTCCTAACCACGGACAAACCAGACAAATGGTAAGAGAATATTTTTTTAAAGAAAAAAAATATAAAAGAAAATAGCCTTTTTTTCCTGTTTGTTTTCACCACTTCAGGAGTTTTAGTCAACCAGTTGTGGGATTTTTTCTTCTTCATACATTGAAATAGATTCTAAATTGTGGCTTTCAAACCAAAAAATAACACTAAGGGATTTTTAATCCAGTTAATCTTCAATGTGTTAATGCTTTAGATTTTTGAAAATGTTAAAGGAATACAGATTTAGCACGTTTTGCTGTTTTTCTAAAAAAAAAAAAAAAAAATCCAAATTGAAATACTTTGGATTTGCTAGACAGTTTTCCATCATCTCAAGATGGTGAATGTCTAAGCATCCATCCAGAATATTTGATATTTATGTTCACTCTTCTAGAAAGGATTATCAAAGTAATATTATTCTTTCTGGGTTTTTATATCTTCATTATATACTAGTGTTGAAACTCTAGGCTTCTATATTTTTACATGTTTCCATTTTAGACAGCCCTGTTGGAACAGAAGGGCTCTTTTGATGTGTGGGCCATTCTGGGTAATCTAGTCCAAGATAAAATGGAGTCGATACCTTTTTCTTCAGCCAAAATAAAAATTAAAAAAGGAAAGATATGAAGTTACTGCTTCAGAAAGATCCAGAAAGTACCATTTGGTAGCACCTGTCACTATTGCACAGGTGGAAATTCCTTACCCGTGTACAGCATCCAGCAGACCAGCATCCAATGACCTGGAAATAAGGAGAAATAGGTGAATATCATCAGAAGATAACAGAGAATTTTCAAACTTTCTTATGAGCAAGAAACAATATTCTTAAAGACACACAAATCATTCCATAAAAAACATTAGGATACAGAGTTTCCAAACAATAGTTCCCTTTTTGCCAGTTTTCTCTAGCATCACCTTTTTAAAACAAATAAAATATATACATCCCTGTTCCAAATCAAATTGTTGTAATCCTTAAAACATTTATCTTAATTCCTTCATTGTGAAAAATCACAGCAAATAAGGAGTACAGTTTGGCACATATGTAAAGATTTAGACTTTAATCAGTCCTTGATCTTAGGTTCAGGGTAGCTTTATGCCTATCCCATGGATGTATAAATTCCCTCACGTGTACTATCTCTCATGGGAGGCTGTTCTAATGATCTGGCCCCTCTCAGTAATGCCAAACCTACTTACATTAGATCTAAACCCTCTAGTTTAAAAGTATAACTTTATTTCTTTCTCTATGAAAGACTTTCCTTTTGTACTTTTTTTCTTAATATCTTTTATATCTTTTATTTCAATCACCTCTCTTATTTTTCATCCAAGCTATACATACTGGGATCCCTTAGTCTTTGAATCAGTTGTATAGCTCGAGCTTTACAAGCTATTTACACCCAACATCTCAAGAAAGCTCTTTAGGGAATATTGGTAAATCCAAATAGTTTATAAAAAAAAAAACAGAAGTTGTCACAATGTATATAGATGTACTCACGTTCACTGAATTGTCACCCAGGTGCAGGAAGGACCACACTTGGTGATACACACCACCAGAGATCTGGAGGTGGAACAAAACTCTAGAGGTTAGACACAAGCACGAATTAAAAAGCATGTGCAGGTCAATGGTGTCAGGATGCCAGAAGACAGGACAATCAGCAGCCAAGTCTAAGTTAAGGAAATCTGAGGTCAGGAAGGATTTACCTTAGGCAGTGCCGCTTTTTAGCGCCTGCCTTGTCGTGAGGTACGGACCTGACAGAAGTGCCGTAAATGTTTGAACAGATTTTAACTAATGCCAGCTACAAAAACATGTAAAAAGAACCTAAAGGTATTTAAACTCTGACACACATCCAGACACAATAAATCATCCAGGGAGATTATTTAGATTTGTAAGACTCTTTGTTATTACATATCCATGACCTAATATGTCTTTCGTAGTAACCATAACTTCCTCTTGGACAAACATTTTTTGTTTTCTCCCTTTAGAGATATCAGTTCTTATTCAATTCCTTCTGTGCATAAGGTTGTTAAATCCAAGCTACATGTATTCAAAATGGTTGCCAATTCCCTATAATATTTGGTCTTAGGCCATTAGGTGTTCTTTTATCTTTCAAATATGTAATTATTTAATTAATGTTAAAATCCCACCAAATATATCTGTTGCTGGTGCAAGGTAGATATGAGTTCAAAAATATTGGTCCGTTTTCTTTTTTTTTTAAAGTTCAAATTCCTTGCAGGACACGCTAAGCTAATGAGTCTGTGGAAGAATGAGTAGTGTATGAGAATATACCATTACCATAAAAAATGAGCTCAGTTTGGTGATTGTCCAGGGAAAGTCACCAGAAATATCACATGACCGACAACAATGGCAGTCCCCGGGCCTGCAAGATAAAGGAAGTTTATTGGAAGAAAGCAAGATAAAACACTCTTTTATGCTGAACTAGAAAATTATTTTTAACAGAGGACTTCCACTTTAAAGTGTCAGAATGCAGGTGGTGGTTAATAATTTTCTTAAGTATTCAAAAAATCTTGACAGTATTACAGTATTATTATTACTTGAGTATAACATTGAGTGCCTGCACTATTGTTGCCCAGTAAACTGATGTCTTAAAAGGACATAGTGGTCCTCTCTCCTGTGGGGAAATAAACTGTCTCTGTACTATATTCCATTTTAAAATTGTTTAAAGTCTCTATATACCACATTGAGTATATTGTGACTTGGTACTAGTTTTGTATCAAACAGTTGTGGCCATAAATAACTCAACATATGCTGGGGCCATATTGGACCCCAAATCAGTCTGTAGATAAAACCTATTATAATAAAAGCTTTTCCTTAACACAATGTAAAAATGCATAAAAAATAAATCCCTGTTGCATTAACATATCGAAAATGATACCTTTTTTCCTTGTTATAAAGAGGCATATGGAAGTTGCTTACTGCCATTGTAACCAAAATAATGTCAGGAATATTGATGAACTAAGGTTATCTTAGCACTGTCCACTAGAAATAAAATAGAAGCTTCAGTCTTTATTTCCTGGGTGGACACTGACTAATGAAAGTCTGTGG
This sequence comes from Spea bombifrons, assembly GCF_027358695.1. Lineage (NCBI taxonomy): Eukaryota > Metazoa > Chordata > Amphibia > Anura > Pelobatidae > Spea > Spea bombifrons. The sequence goes on along the minus strand of NC_071095.1, from coordinate 32,737,287 downwards.
ATCATCAGCATTCATCTGCTCAGTGTGGTGTTTGTAATTCTTTGTGTGATTTCCAATGCTCAATTAACAGCAGGGCTGGGCTGTGCGGCGGTGCGGGCACTTAAATGAGGCGGTGCGGGCACTTAAATGCAGACAGTGACCAAATCACATAAGTACAGCCAATGACTGCATAAGAAAGGCCTCATGTTACGTTTTCATGCTTATGCAGCGCATGGCTGCTTACTGTGAAAACGCCCGGTGGGCTGCTGGCCATCGTTGCGCCTTACTCACCCAGTGCTAACTGCACTAAGAATTAAAAGTTAAAGCAGTGTTTAAAATACCTTTATTTCTTGGGATAAATACCTTTCTTGGGATATTCCTTGTCTGAGAAAGATATAAATGAATAAAATGCAGTACATTTTATTAAAGCTACATATTCCATAATTGAGCATAAACTGAATGTGAATGAATATACATTTAAAATACATTTTGATTGATGTCTCCCTTTTCACTTATATCCGTAAAAAAAAATAAAAGATGGTACAAATCATGGAAAAGAAACATAAAGTGATTAAATTGTGGTACATTTTGATTCTAAACCCATAAAGGAAAGGCCATCCGTATCCCTATAGAGAACCTTAACCTCTTGACTGAAAATCCTGAAGAACACAAAACGCCAACTTAACAGAAACTTTTCTGTGTGATAACACCCTTTTTATATGGTGAACTGCATAGTAATATAATGTATATCTGTGATAACACATTACGTACTTTTTATGGGTCTGTGGTGAGAAGATAAAATCAGGGTCTGCCACTAATGAATGTATGCATATACAACACAGTGGTTTGAAAGTAAGAGAGGGTGTTTAGTTGTACTGTATAATCCTTTTGCATAATAAACTGATCCCAACAGTTCAATGAAAAAGCACTTTGCGTTGAAGGTGCGAGAGTCTGTCCTATACATTTCAAAGATGCAGGCAGTTAGCCTTTGGTTTATATACTCATTACTAGTGAAAAGACAACAGACTTAGTTCATCTGACATGCAACAATACACAACAGAGGTAAAAATTTGGGAAGTAACATTTAAATGTAAACTAGACAGTGGGACATTCTTTATACACATCTAAATGGAAACAAAGGTGAAAAAACAGCTTTAACACATATCATAAAACAAGACCCTCTTTTGGTTATTCAAAATATTAGGAGGAATGTCGTAGTTGTAAGCACATCATGAGAAATATTAAATGTGCATTTATTACAGGATCTTCAAACCAGCAATATGTTTATCATTATACAAGTGCAGTATTTGCTTCTGCTAAAGCTCTTTTTTAGCACTATACGTTTATATCTCTGTAGTTCGTATAAATGTGTCTTACTTTGTTTTTTTGTGCACTGTACTTTTGGTATATCCCAGTAGTTCCAAAATAACTAGAGTTCATATAAAGTATATTGTTCATTACTTTCTTAAGTCTTAAAGTAAATGCAGGACTGTTCCCCAAATTTTCTTTTAAGAAATTGATTATTTCTAATAATTTTCTCTGTTGTATATGCCACTTTCTTGATACCACAGTGTCTCGAATGTTATACTGTATACAGTCAGTGTTAAAAAGAAAGTACACAGTCTTTTAATTTTTTTTTTTTTACACAGATTTTACGTATCAGGACATTGTAATCATCTGTTCCTTAGCAGGTCTCAAAATTTGGAAAATACAACCTCAACATATAGCACATTACACTGTTTCATAATTTATGCAACAAAAATAAAGTCAAAATGTAGAAGCCATGTGTGAAAAGCTAAGTACACCCTTACTTCCTCCATAGAGCTTAAGATGCTAAGTAGCAGACAGGTGCTGCTAAAAATGTTTTATTTTGCCTTGCGGACTGTGCACAATGTTTTTCCGATCGTTTTAGAAGAGGCTCAGCAAACAGTTGCATAAGTCGAAGCAGCATGTTACCTCAGTTTGCTAGTCTGGAGCGTTCAGATGTGTGTTAACACAACGCCAAGGAGGAAAAACATCAGCAGTGATATCCAATTGTTATTGCTCATCAATCTGGGAAGGGTTATGAAGCCATTTCCAAACAATTTAAAGTCCACCAGTTCTACAGTGAGAAAGCCTTTGAAATAATAAATTCATGGCCACACAGCCTAGGTTTACAAAGTTGCATCTGAACAAGCCATAAGATTTCTGGAACAGTGTCCTTTGGACAGATGAGACCAAAGTGGAGATGTTTGGCTATAATGCATTGCGCCACGTTTGGTGAAAAGCAAGCACAGCATATCAGCAGAAATACATCATACCAACTGTCAAACAATGTTTTGTTGAGTAAATCATGACATGGTGTAATATGTCATGTAGTGACGTTCATCTGAGGTTGTACTTACCTAACTTTAGAGCTAAGGAGCGAATCATTGTTGTTATGTCCTGATATGTAAAACCATAGAACATTTTACCAAGGGATTTATTGGTAACCTAGGTGCTCAAGATGCATCTTGAAAACCTGAGGTCTGTGATCTATGCAGCAAAGCTATTTGTAGCTGTACACATAAGCACCGTTGGCTCGTCCTCCTTTCTATGCTGATACTCAGTTTAAATAACCGCAAGAACAAATTACTCCAAAAATAGTGTTGTCAAGAGCACTTATAGCTTTCTAATCCAAGCCCACAACTCCCATGATGACACTCCTAGGTCCTTTAGTGCATGGCCACTATCTCGATACACATCATAGTATGCAGCTGCATGTATCCAGCCCCTTAATTGTTGAAATCAGGGTTTGAGCAAGGCACCCTAATTCAAGTGAAGGAAAATCTTAATGCTTCAGCATACTAATACATTTTGGACAATACAAAGCTTCAACTTTGTGGGAACAGTTTGGTGAAGACCCTTTTCTATTCCAGCATGACTGTGCCCCAGTGCACAAAGGAATGTCCTTTAAGACATGGTTGTATAACCTCAGTCCCTCAGTCCCGGAATGGAGAATGCAAGCCAGGCCTTCTCGTACAACTTCAGTGCTTGACCACACAAATGCTCTACTGGATGAAAGGGCAAACATTGTAGAAGGATATGGGGATAATTTAATTCAGTGGTAAAAGTAACTAAGTGGGAGATACAAAGCTCAAATATAGACCTTCATAGGTAATTGAATGAACTGACAGGAATTGCATCATATACCAGAGAATATAAAAACCACTCTGGAGAATTATGTATCTTGTGTACCCCAGATGTTGAACCCTTTTCCGTGGTAACTATGACTTTTAGTCAAACACTCAAAAATCAGACAGCTGAATATATAACTACTTTGGTTACATGGAAATAGCTCTGTTCGTTTAGTTTTTCTTACAGATAGGTTAAAGATATAAAAATGGCAGGAAAAGAGAAAAACATGAAAAAAATAAAAGGAAAAGAAAAAATGGTTATGAGTTATGTGTCAACCTGGATTTTGTTCTCGACATTCTACTGAGACCACCCTTACTAAAATTACAAAGACCTAATCACTGCTAAATCCAAAGGGGCCACTACTCTATCGTAATCCTACTTGACCTTTCTGCTGCTTTTGACATTGTGGACCACCATCTTCTCCTTCAAACTCTTCACAATCTTGGTCTCTGTAACAATGCTTTATCCTGGTTTATATCCTACCTTTATGACCGTCCTTAAAGTTCCCTCATCAATTTCCCCCAATGTCAATGGTGCAATCATCTCTCCATCCCTTCATGCTGGCATTGTCTGTGTTCGTCCCTTCCTAACACAAGTTGCCACTAAGACTCTTGCCCATGATCTCCCACCTTGATTATTATAACTGTCTTAGCTGGTCTCCCACATGCCTGTCTCGCCCCTCTACAATCTACCATTAATGCTGCTGCCAGGCTTATTTTCCTTTCCCATCGCTTTACTAACACCTCTCCCCTCTGTCAGCCTCTTAACTGGCTGCCTGTGCGCTTCGGGATTAATTTCAAAACCTCGACTCTTATTTTCAAAGCTCGTCATAGTGGTTCCCCTACTTGCATCTCCTCACTAATTTCTAACCGTTCTCTCCAATGCTGTAGACTGCCCCTACCATCAGGAATTCCCCCCTGCATCAGCTTTTTTTTATATAAAATAAAAGCCCTTTTAGACCCACTTTTTTTAGGAGGACTAGAAACTTACACCTTAACACGCTTTCTCCCATATTCCTTTAGCTCACTTTTCAGTCCCTTTACTGCAATGCTAGTGTCGCTGGTACATCATAGTTGTGTTGTACACTGATTGTTATGCCCTGTCTACCCTTTGTACAGCACTGCGGAATCTGATGGCACTATATACAACTCAATAATACTATCTTGTTTTTCTGATTTTTTTTTTTTTTTTTTTTTTCTTTTTCAATTGTCACCTTCACTTGTCTCTTCCCACCTTTATTACTCAATGCATCTCTCAGGGTCGTGTGATATGACAACAAGATTCTGCAAAACCCTAAGCCAATGTGAAGTTCTCCAAGCTGGCGCTAAAAAGAAGCTCAACCACAACAAGGCTGCAGGGTGCCAAAAGCCCTAAATAAACAAACAAAAGCTGGGTACATCCAATTTAACAGTCTGAAGTGTGATCCCAGGGGAAGATATATCATTGTGGTACTTACTATAAATAACATAACCATACCTGGGAGCGGGGGCTCCCAGGTATGAACATACCTTACACAATAATCGTCTATGCTCAAAACTCAAAATTTTTAAGGAAGTTCTTAAAAACAAATCAATGATCATCCTTTGTCTTTGACAGTAACGCAACATTTTATCAGACAATCAAAACAAGTATTCAACAGAATACATTTAATTACTAAATACTGTCTTTAGAACCATCATAGCTTACTCCTTACAGCTGAGGAAAAAAACAGGGGAGAAAGCTCAATTAACTCACAAACTTTCTGGCAGGGATTTATTCCCTGAAAATTGCTCAGAAGGTTGCAGCAAGAGTGGTTTGATGGGGAAAATTAGAGCGTCCGGGTTCAAAGATAGGGCATAGGCACAGACTGACCAAAATGGGGGGAAAAAAGCACACTTCCCAAGTGTTGTCTTTTAGCCCCCAAACACCTGACAAACCCATGCATGGGTGGTATCACTGTAATCAAAAGATGTTGCTGAACAGTGTTGTTTGACAGTGACATATACCAGGAGCTGTAAATTCATACCTGAAGTAAAAATTACTACCACAAATTTTGACAAAGGCTGGTGGTAAAATTAGTGAATGGAAACCATATATTTTTGAAAATTAAATTAGCCTGCTTCAAAGATGGCAGTTCATGTATGGGTTATGTCACGAAAAACGCGTCCTTGAGGACCAAGGATGTATCCCCTACGTCAGTTTTTGCACCTGCATTGTTAAATTAAATCCCTGCACTGACAAATTTGACAGCCTAGTCTATCAGATCAAATGTGGTAACACATCTAACTGAGCACCATTACATTTTACAGGAATTTGCTCCAACAGAAGTTCAGGGCATTTCCTTCTAGCAATGGCATCACTGATGTCACCAGGGAATCCTCTTGATGCAGCAGGGGCTCGCAGGGGTCTGTAGAGACCCCTTTTGGGTCTCCTGCCACAGTATTTCACTGCAGCCTTATGACAGAGTTATCATAGGGTTCCACACAGTGATCAGAGGTGCTCCCCGCAGGATTCCCCTGACTGCTGTGGATGGGAATACCACAGGGAAACCTTATAGAGGAACCCCCCTTGATGCTGTGTTGGGTAACCCTAACAGGTGATTTCACCAGCGACAAGTTTCCCTGTGCTAATAGAGATGCCTGTGCCAAAAGTGACTCTATATACATTGTGGACTGAGATCATTGTACAATTTTTTTTAAGTAAAATAAACGTAGTAGGAAATAATATACATTTTAAAAAATCCCATCATATCCAGCCCTATTAGTACCTCCCCCAGTGCTCCTCAGTTACCTATAAAAAATACATTTAAAAAAAATTTGCTTTGACTACTATTTAGGGAAAAAATAATATGGGGTGATTTGAATTGGGGGCTAACTTGGGTAATACTGCTGAACATATTTTTTTTTTTTGCTGCAGTCGCTTATTTTCTGGACTCAAAGTGTGGGTTGTCTTTTTAGTAATGTATCTTTTTATGGGGTGGTTTTGATATCTGTGACTAATATTGACATTGAAGTCCCTCCGTGCTAAATTGGAAAAAAAATAAGTGCAACTTGTAATATTTGCCCTATAACTGAAAAAATAAGACATGGCCATATAGGTTAGTTTTCCTATTAAGGACACTTTAATTAAAATGTATCTTTCCTAATTTGATATGCATAATTTGTGTGGCTAAGAAAATTGCTGCTGTTCTGTAGTGTAAAAAAATCCATAGTTAAGCCTAAAGTGCCAAGGCCACTTGATCGCAAGCCTTTCTCTGCTGAGGACCCTGAACAGACCCTTCCCAAAATGTGGGTAATACATATGTTTAATAGAAGTCATGATTTTCACAAAACTGGCAGTTAATTGTCACGAGGTGGGAGATAACCCTTTAAAACCAGCAACCACACACATACAGTCTAGCATACATTGCATATGCAGCGTTCAGTGACTTTTCTACAAAATAATACAACTTTTCATAGGTCCGAAAAATACTACTGCACTTGTACAAACAAAGCAGTAACACACTGTCCCAAATCCTATGTTTTACAGTTCAGAGCATTAAACAAACATTTGCAATTGTGCTTACATAAATAAACCATTTAAGCATTTGAAAATCATCCTTTTGGGTATACAACCCGAGCAGCCAAGTAACAGTTCAGGTGTCTATATCAGGACACCAATGTTGGGGGGGTGATGCTGGAGATGTGGCCACCTGTCCATCTTACGCAATGAGCCATACCACAGCATTGCCTGGGCCAGTTAGGGTAGATCAGAGGATCTCCACACCTGGCCCATGATACCCACTGGAACAGTTGCTTGAAAATCATTATTGTCTTGTGAAAACGATTTCAATCTATTGGTCTTCACTTGATTGGGTGTTCAAACATGCTTACTAATGACTTTACACGTCCAAATCCTATTTTAGGTGGTCACGGTAAGCATATTGTAATGCCCTTTTACAGTCACAATTATACCATGCATTAACAAGTTACAATCCTATCTATAGAATGCCTGTTCAGCAAATCCTTCATTCCATACTTAAGGTCCTGGCCTATTAATATTTTTGACTATTGCCTATACCAATTAATACATATGGTCCTTCTATATTATTGAGGTTAGCAGAGCTGTTAAATGTGTTAGACTCTTTTACAACATGTCCCACAGTGCCACCTTTCCCCCAAACAACTTGTGAGTGACAATTTTTCCCCAAACTGCTTGTGAGTGCCTTTGCTCCATTATCGGTACCATCCTAACCGTCTTTGCCCCCAGCTTGTCAGTGCCTCAAAACAGCTTATATGTGCCATCTTTGCCCTAAACAGCTGGTCTGTGCCATCATTGTCCCCAGACAATTATGTGCCTTCTTTGCCCCTTGCTCCCCCCTCTGACATATACTCTGGCACGTGCATATAAATACACATACACAAATTACACATGCCAACACACACGTATTCATACTTGCTAAGATACCTGTACACACTCATTCTAACACACACTCCCTTTCACACCAATGATGCTAGCACACACTCCATCTCACACTACTTATACATCTATGCTCACACCCACTTATGCACGCACATTCATGCACCCGCTTACCTCTCACCTCTCCTGCAGCTTTCCGTCAGGCTGCTTGGACAGTGTTTCTTCGTGGGGTCACGTGATGTAACATGACTGCTATATATTCCTGTCTCCCTGTGTTGCTTCAAAATAGTTTAGAAAAGGGCCCGTCCAACCTGAACCGGTACCGGGAGACAGGAACAAGTGGTCACAGGGGTTGCCAAGGGCCCTCTAGAGGCACGGGCCCGTAATAATTGCGACCCCCGTAGTTAGGCCACTCGGTTTTCCTTTGCTTTCATGTGGTGCAAGCTATTGTGCTACTACTACTGAGTCATGTAACATTAAGTTACATGAACCCACTAAGCTCCTGTCTCCCAGAAGTGAAGTGTCAATGGTCACACTGGGTTGCTTTGTTTTGTACAGCCAGCTGACCCTTTAGTGAATAGACCCCTCTGTATACTGAAGTAGATAAGTTTTGGGGGGGAGTTTACATGCAAAAGTTGCTGGAATAGTTCTATTTACAGTAATTTCCTTTTTTAAGGGACCAAACCGAAGCTTAATGCTCAATGGAAAATCTTATCCACCAAAAGTCCGGTTACTCAGAGCTGGCTGCATGATTCCAGTAAAGAGGAGACGGATGAATTGGATTGATGCTCCCGATGATGTATTTTACATGGCAACTGACGAAACTAGGTAAGATGTGTATTATTCACAGTACAATATCTTTTATATACAATTCAATTTGAGAGGCAATGCGTTACTTTTATTTGCAAAACTGGTTAATAGTACCTGATGACCATTTTTTAAATATCTACAGGAAAGTCCGCAAGCTGCTCCCGTCTTCTGAAACAAAGCGAGCTGCCCGTCGCCCTTACAGACACATATTAATTCAACAAGCTCAAGCAGGACCGCTTTTGCGTCAACCAGTTAATGATGAACCTATTGTTATTGAGGACTAAGCGTATCATCTGATTCTCACAGAATGCCTCCTCCTCTGGAGCCTTTACTCAAAACTACACTTGACTGACTTTATGGAGGGAAAAAAAAACCATGATCGTCAAAGAAAATGTGCTTTTGAAGACCATCAGAATCGAAAGACTTGCTTCCTTTTGTGTTTTTTTTTTTATTTTATTACATATTCATTCCTTGTAGGTGGTAGACAAGTAGAACATTTTTTGTCTGTTTTGAGACGATAAAAAAAACGAAGCCTAACTTATTGACGAATATTTGTTATTGTCAGTGCTTATTAGGAATAAGGTTCATCAACCGTGTAAACATGTAAGAACCTGCTATTGCTTAATGCCTTTTTTTAAGAGGCGTGCTAATTTTTATTTCCTTCCCTCAAGGGTGCCATTTTTTGGTTTCTGTTGTGGTATTTTTATTTTAAAAATGGTTTTGTATACCAAATAAAAATGTCTGTAATTTTAATATGATATATAATGTTGCAAGAAGAAAGCTTGCAGACAGACCAATGGTGTGAATGCTGTGAACAAGTTTATAAATATAACATTAAAAATAAAGCAAAAAAAAGCTTGACATTTTAAAAGCAGACCTGATTCCATACACTAAATATTTGAACCAAAAACATCACTGTTCCTGTCGTTAAAGCAATGTTGTGACCTGTAATTAATTTTTGTTTTTCAAATTGTTTTTTAACAAAAAAAGTTTTTCTATTGATGGCACATGAGCCATTGGCAAATTAATAATTATTGTTTGTCGTGCCAGCACACAGAAGATCTTTGAAAGCTCTAATCTACATCGATTTCTGTTTTTATCTTGATTCTTACAGCAATGTTGCTTATTATATAAAAAAAACAATCTGAGACATATGTTACCCATGCTGTGAGCAGTATTTCCTGCCATCGTGTGTTTTGTTATATGTAGAATTATTCTTTATAAACAGGCTGAGCTGCCCACAACCTTAAGTTATGGTTTCCCATCATTGCTTATTTAAGGTGCTGAGTCACATGCTTGTTTAATTATTTTCATTTTTTATCCACCTAAACAACTAATTTTTCATCTGAAGAGTGACTTCATGTTGTTGCCTTGTAAATTCTAAAAATACAGTTTTTAATTTTATATATACTGTATTTGCTCGATTATAAGACGAGGTTTTCTTCAGAGCAAATGCTCTGAAAAATACCCCTCGTCTTATAATCGGAGTCGTCTTATAATCAGACCTCAAATAGGTCTGACTAAGATCCAGATCCCCCGCAGCTCCAGGGGACCTTGATCCTCCTGTCTCCCCCCCACGGGGGGAAGCCAAGTGGATCTATAGACTCAAACCTCAAGGTTTTTCCTTCTCAGCCTATTTGTAGATTCAAAATAATAGGACTCTCTTTGATTTGTAATATTGATTATTTGATAATCATTTACTTACTTTATAGGGAGGTATGACTATATTATGGAGACTTATATTGTGATAGGGATATTTGGGAAGGGAATTATTCAATTGTGATGCGTATAACTGTGTATGGCGAATATGCTAAAATGATGTGAATTTGCGCTGGTGTTTTTGGATATGGTGCCTTGATGGATTTTGGTATCCTTGGTGGGATTTGAACCCTGGACCCCAGTGCTGCAGGGCAACGGTGTGACCACTGTGCTGCCCAGCAATTTGTATTGTGAATCAGGTGTAATGTGAGTGATAACAATTATAACGGGTAGGAGATCCAGTAAATAGGAGTGGTTCTGAACGGCAAGGAACATCAATGATTGTCAGTCAATTTCTTTGATTGTTCACCTTTGGGAATTGGAGAGAACCGCTGCCCATCATGTGTATTGAATTCTATTGGACTATGTGGGTGATGTTATGCTTAGTTACCTTTAAAGCAATTGGCTGGGCTTGGCAAGACATCTAATATATCGGTAACCATTGGATATGATTGTTCCCTCCCCTAATCAGTGATGTCATTAACAAAGGAGATATAAGGCCAAACAGTCTCCATTTTGGAAGCCATTAGCCCAGACCTCTGATGAAGCTCTGAGGAGTGAAACATGTCAGGGGGGTTATTTGTCTGAGTTTTTAATAAGCCTGTGTCACTGGTCATAATTCAATTATTCTTGTTGTTAGGACTGCAGCCATCAACAGTATATGATGTGATACTATTAGTGTTATATGACTGTGGGCATATGCCCTCATGTCACAGTGACGTATACCTTTTACGGTAGGACTGGCGATCCTGGTGTTTTTAAACATCTTTTTTGGTTATACCTTTTAACAAACACGTTAATAAAAGCGATGTTTTAGGGTGGGGTAATAATAAGGGTATTTTTTATCCCGGGAACGGGATTGGTTGGTTTTAGCTGTTTGTATGTCAAACCAGCATTATTGCCTCATTTGCAGGAAGATATATATGATGACAGTACTGAAAATGTGGGGGGTAGAAATGCCCTGAAAATATTAGTGGGCATTTGTTACAAAACACCAAATATTGGTGAATTTGTATCACAACTTTTAGTGCAAATAGCAAAGGCTTCTCAAAAAGTACTATTATTATGGGGGGATTTTAATTACCCAGGAGTAGATTGGAAAAATGGAACTACTAATTCTGCTAAAAGCAGTATGTTTCTGAATTTGTTGAATTACATTTTCTGTCTCAGCAAGTACAGACAACAACCGGAGGGGATGCATGTCTGGATCTGGTAATAACTACCATATTTGTTAAATGGGGGGTGTAAGGCATTTCTGGAGGCAGAGTGCTCTGTGAAATGCCTTTTAACCCCTTTAATGCCACTCTGCCTCCTGAAATGCCTTTTACTTCCCTATATGCCACTCTGCCCCACAATATGCCTTTTAACCCCCTAAATGCCAGAGTGGCATATAGGGGTATAAGGCATTTCTGGAGGCAGAGTGGCACATAGGGGGTCAAAAGGCATATCATGGGGCACAGTGGCATATAGAGGGTTAAAGGCGTATCATGGGGCACAGTGGCATATAGAGGGTTAAAGGCGTATCATGGGGCACAGTGGCATTTAGAGGGTTAAAAGGCATATCATGGGACACAGTGGCATATATGGGGTATAAGGCATTTCTGGGGCAGAGTGGCAAGCCTGGGGGCAGATGTGCATAACTGGGTGGGCAGGTTGAAAAAAAACCAAGGAAATAAAGACAAAATATTTTTCTCAATCATAGCTTTTATTAAAAAACAATTGTTCACATAGTTTACATGAACTAACATTTACTGGTAAAACTTTTTTCCTATAGGGTCGTCTTATATTCAGGCTTTTTCTTTTTTTCATAAATTAATATTCAGATTTCGGGGGGTCGTCTTATAATCAGGGTCGTCTTATAATCGAGCAAATACGGTAACAATTAGGAGCTTATCTCAAACATCCAAGTAAGGGAGAACTTGGGGAACAGTGATCATAACATGGTATCGTTTGAGATTAATTCAAAAAAGGCAAAGTGTTATGGGTCCCACCAAAACACTGACTTTTAAAAAGGCCAAGCAAGTTTAATAAAATCGCATGGTCTTGTTGACTGGGATGGATTATCATTGGGGGAAAATACAGAAGGTATGTGGAATGCCTTCAAATTAACACTACACAAATATACATATAAATGTATACCCTTTGGAAACAAATATAAAAGAAGCAAACTAAAACCAATGTGGCTAACCAGTACGGTAAATCAGGAAATAAATAAAAAGAAAGTAGCATGTAATGTTATAAAACTGAGGGATCGCCAGAGGCTTTTCCAAAATATAAAGAGGCCAACAAAGCCTGTAAAAAGGCCGTCAAAAAAAGGACTTATGACTTAACGGGTTTGGGGGTTGTGAACGGGGGCAGGAGGGTTATACTAGGTAGATGTTATGCTAGGGCAATGGGATGTAAGGTTTTTTAATTTTTTATTATCTTTTTATATATTTTGTAAATTGTTTTATTTTATTTATTTCTTTATTTTTTAAATGGTTAGAGGTCCTCTTAGGCCAGTGGCCACTGACATCACTTAGCTCACATTCTTTTTTTATTATTTGTATTATTTTAATGATTTTTTTATTATTTTTAAATGACTAACCTTTTTTTCTCCTTTTCTGTTTCAGCACGGGAGGAGGGGGAGAGACATGATTTCTCACTGCCCTCCCCGCAATCCCCCTGCACCGATCACACTGTGATCTCTATGCAGGTCCTCACAGACGTGCATAGAGATCACAGCGTCTGTGCCTGCGCTGCAAGAAGGGCTGGACGTACTGGTACGTCCATAGGAGATTCTTGGGATGCATTTTTGGATGTACCAGTACGTCCATAGGGGACTGAAGAGGTTAATAATGATATCCCAGTGGGCATAGGGAGTTTCAGTGTTTGTCGATGACACACAATTAAGTAGGGTACTAAAGGCTGAACTAGAGACTAGTGTCTTCACTACAAGATTTGGATAAATTGGGTAACTGAGTATTGAGTCAGGAGGAAGATATTATTATGCCTCTTTACAGGTCCGTGGTAAGACCCACCTTCAATATACAGTTCAATTCTGGGTGCCTTTTTGTAAAAAAGACATAATGGAACTAGAGAAAGTTCAGAGGAGGGCCACAAAACTAATAAGGAGAATGAAAGGTTTTAGTTGTCAAGAAAGTTAAATTTGTACACAGCTCTCTAAAGACCTGCTCATTAATAGAACATTACAAAGGACAAGAGGTCACCCGCTAAGACTTGAAGAAAGGAGATTTAGTCTATCACAGCAGAGGGGATTTTTTTTTTAGTAAGGACAATAAAAGTATGTAGATCACTGCCTGAAGAGGTTGTGGCAGCAAATACATTGGATGCCTTTAAAAAGGGGCCTGGATACTTTTTTTTTTTTTTTTTTTTTTATAACTTCTTTATTACAAGGAGAAGACAAAGCATACAATATAACAAAACAATGGTACACAGAGACAAGGTGACAGAGTAAATGCATACAGGTACAAGTAATGCACAATTCCAAAACACATACAGTGCAGGGTAGAAAAAAGAAAAACCCTTCCTCAATCACAGAACACCTAGCCACAACACAAATATGTCGTAACCCTTAACTAGATCAAAACCCCGGTATGGGGCGAATACCTTTGAGAACCTGAAGACAATACCACTCCGTGGTATTGAACGTTTGGAACAGGGACAACCTGGTGGCGGTATCTAAAGTTGCGACGTATGGGGACCAGCGACTGAAAAGATATTTAACTTTGCTTTCCTTATGAAGGACAGCCTCAAGCCAGTCCATATGGAACAAAAATTGCAGTCGCGACAGAACCAGAGGCAGCAACGGAGGTTGAGGAGCAATTCATTGGGACAGTATTGCCCGTTTTGCCACCGCAGAAAGTATAATCAAGAGAAATTTAGCCCTCGCTACAGGTGGGGGAGTGTGGTCAGGGAATATACCAAAAATAGCCCATTCAGCAGAGATGGTAAAGCGAATGCCCAGAGTGTCGTTGATATATGTTTGTAGGGCATCCCAAAATAGGGTAATAGAACCGCAAGACCACAAGCCGTGCAGGAGATCGGCCTCAGGCAAGTGACATTTTAGACAGCGGGAGTGATCCGCTAAACCCGTTAGAAAACGAAGTTTAGGGGTGACATACGCTCTATGCACAATCTTGAGGAACATTTCACTATAATCCCTAGAAACCAGGACCCTAGAATTGTACATATAAGCCCGGAGAATCTGGCTCGGAGGTAGGTTCGGAAAGTCAACCCTCCAGGAGGGAAGACCTGCGCCATGAGACTCCCAATCGAGGACAGGCCGGAGCAGACTATAGATAGTAGATGTCTTGAGCAGTATGGCAGGGGACAGTACCGTTACCTGGTCCAAGGGACTGCTAGAATTAGCCCCAGAGAGATGAGGGAGCAGGGAAGTAATATAATGACGAAGTTGAAAGTAGTGAATAGGGTGAACACGAACAGTAGGGAATTTAGATTGGAGCTGTAAAAAGGACAACAGTTTACCCCCCCGTGGATCCAGAAAATCGGCAATGGTGCGACCCCCCACCCGGGCCAGGCGTCGAAAGACAATATCCTCCCTCCCATGCTGAACTTGCGGGTTACGAATCAAAGGCAGGAACTTAGAATAGTGGACCTCCAGGCCCAAGCGCCGCCTAACACGCCCCCAAGCTTTAACAGTGTGATACAGAAACGGGTTGGATACGACCTCCGCGGGCAGGTCAACTGTAGATAGGTGCAGGAGAGAGGCCAAAGAAATGGTAGGAGACAAGCCTTGTTCCAGGGACACGGTGATAAATTTAGAACCTTCACGCAACCAATCAGCCGCAAAACGATAATTAGAAGCCAAATTATAGTCTAACAGATTAGGTAAATTCACCCCCCCATTGCGAGCAGGCTGTTGGAGTTTAAACAGGGAAATTCGAGCTTTTTTATTGCACCACAGGAATTTACGCAGCAGTGCATTATGATGTTGGATATCTTTCTTCCTTAAGGTAAGAGGTAACATATGGAGTGGATATAAAAGTTTGGGGAAAAAGGCCATTTTGTACAAGTGGCAGCGTCCCAAGAAGGAGAGGTTAAATTTGGACCACGTTTTGAAAGAATCCTCCATTTGACGTAGCAAAGGAGAAAAGTTGAGTTTATAGAGGTGCGCCAAATTAGTAGGAATAGTGAGACCCAGATATTTTAAAGAGGGAAGTTGGGTCCAATTGAAGGGGAACGTCTCTCCCCAGCCACGTTTAGCCTGAGGAAAAATAGGCAGCGCCTCTGTTTTGAGCTTATTTATGAGAAATCCGGAGGCTTTATGAAAACAGTCAAACAGATTAAGAAGGAACGGCATGGCCGCTTTGGGGTTGGAAAGGTATAACAGAAGATCGTCAGCAAAGGCAGCGATCTTAAGCTCAACCTCACCGACTCGGATACCCTCAAGCTCAATGGAACGCTCAACAATTCGTATGAGGGGCTGAAGTGCTAGATTGAACAGAAGTGGGGACAGAGGACAGCCCTGACGAGTACCCCTACCTAGAGAGAACCAGCGGGAATTCACATTATTCACTGTGACTTGGGCCATAGGCAAATGATACAGTGCACGAAACATCTGTATAAAGGGCAAACCAAAATGATGGAATTTAAAGAAACTAACAAGATAAGGCCAGGAAATTCTGTCAAAAGCCTTATCAGCGTCACAACTAATCACAATGGAGGCTTTACTATTTGTAAGTTTAGCAGTAAAAATTGCGGAAATAAGACCTCTAATATTCCGCGTAGAGTGGCGGCCCTTAACAAAACCCGTTTGAGAGGGGGAGGTAAGTTTCATTAACACAGATTGGAGTCGAGAAGCCATGATTTTAGCATAAATTTTAAGATCCTGGTTCAGCAGGGAGATGGGGCGATAAGAGGACAGCAAAGCAGGGTCCCTGTTGGGTTTCGGAATAACTATAATGCGGGAAGCCATAAACTCCTTCGGGGGTATCTTTCCCTGTAGAAATCCATTAAAAACATCAGTAAGATGTGTCAGTAAATAAGTAGAAAGTAATTTATAATATTCGGCACCCAGGCCATCTGGTCCCGGGGATTTACCGTTAGGGAGGGACTTTATGGCAGCCGCAATTTCAGAGGGGGTGAAAGGCGTAACCAAACGTTCTCGGTCTCCAGGCGTCAATTTAGGAATACCAGCCTGGCGAAACAGGTGAAGCATCATATCAGGATCATTGGACTCTGGGGAATAAAAATCCTCAAAATAGTCAGCAAAAAGTTGCGTAATTTTGTCTGGTTCAGTCACGACCGATTGAGAACCATCACGGAGCTGAGTGACACTATGATATTTAAATTTAGAGTGGCGGATAAGGTTGCCCAAGAGCTTACCGGGCCTGTTACCCCAGCGAAAAAAGGCGTTGCGAGTGTAATTATGGGAAAGCTGTGCCTTCTCAGTAACCCAGGCATCGTAGAGAGATTTGATTTCCTTATACGTTTTCAGGGGATCAGGACTAGGATGGGTTTTGTGAGCAGCATACGCCGCAGAGAGATCGTCCGTAAGGCGGACAAGCTTAGCTTCGGCCTCTCTCCTGCGTCCCACCACATAAGCAATAATATGGCCCCTGAGAACAGGTTTAGAGGCACCCCAGAATAAATCCGGGTCATCAAGATGGACATGGTTATCATCAGCATAGTCATTCCATTTGGCAATCAGGAATTGCTTAAACGCGTCTGAAGTATAAAGGTAGCTAGGAAACCGCCAATTACGGGACACCCGATATGGGGAGGTTAGAGAGATCTCTATCCAGATGGGGGCATGATCAGAGATTACTATCTGGCCCACGTGGGCAGCCTCCAACCTATGCAGCAATAATTCAGGCAGGAACAGGTAGTCCAGCTGGGAAAACGAATTATGGGGATGGGAGTAGAACGTGTATTGTTTGTCTGTTGGATTAAGAAACCTCCAGGCATCCCGCAAACGGAGGTGATCCAGCAAGGGTAGGGAGGGCGGGAGGAAGGGCCAGAGACATCCAAAGCGACATTAGCCACTAAGTTAAAATCACCCCCCAAAATCACATTAGGAGCCGCAATCTCCAGTAACAGCGAGTAAACTTTGGCCATAAAAGCGGACTGGTCAGAATTTGGGGCGTATAAATTGACAAAGGTAAAGGATTCATTAAACAATTTGACCCTAAGAATAATGTATCGCCCTTCCGGGTCAGCAATCTCTGATTCGACAACGAAAGGCAACTTATTGGAGAGGAGGATAGTGGCACCCCTAGATTTCTTGGTGTACATAGCGGAATAACAAGCGCGCAGCCATGGCGCCTTTAGCGTATTTCTGACAGGGTCACACCAGTTGGTTTCTTGGAGGTAAATAACATCCGGACGCATATGCTTGAGATGGGTGAGAACTTTTTTACCCTTAACAGGGGTGTTCAAACCTTCTACATTCCACGACACAATACGCAAGGAGGACGGCGCATCACACCTAGTATCGGCTTGCATCATGACTATTATGGCAACGGAGCCAGGTTTTCACCCGATGCCCCGCGGAGGAAGAGACCGAACAAAAAATAAGCCGGAACAGGTCGGTCCAGGGGGATCCCAGCCAGCCCTCCCAGACACCTTACAGACAGAACATAAAATGGAATCGTACATCACCATTTGAAAAGAGCTATGCTTCTCCCAATTTTTTTGTTTTTGCATAAACCAGAACTCGGCACATGTAATTTTGTGCCTAGAAACACAATAAATTAACCAAAAACAATAACAATAACTAAAAGCAAACAAAACAGTGCATGGTAGAAAACGATGACTCGTAGGATACAAAGCCAGGCACCAACGGCTGACTGAATTCTCAAGCCCTAGGGGAGACAGGTGGAGAGGAACCAGGCAAAGAAGCAGGGCGAGAGCGAGAAGGAGGGGGAGAGGCCTCAGGCACCGCCGAACTGTCTTCCGGAGCTGGAGGAGACCTGGAATCAGCATGTAGAAATTCCTTGGCCGCCGCAGGGGTGTCAAACAAATAGGCGTGCCCCCCATGGGTAATCCTGAGCTTAGCCGGATAGAGAAGAGCGAACTTCACTCGCTTGTTATAGAGTTCAGTACAAATTTCGGAGAACTGACGTCGTTTGACCGCTACTGCAGCAGAAAAATCTTGGAAAAGTAACAGCTTGTGCTTGTGATAAAAAAGAGCTGTGACCTTTCTATAAGCGTCCAGGAGCTTGACCTTGTCAGTATAGTTGAGGACCCGAAAAATCACCGCCCTAGGACGAGACGAAGCAGCAGCAGGGAGTTGACCAATACGATGTACTCTCTCGATGACCAATTCTCCCTGAGGAAGCACTAGGTCTAAAGACTTGGGAAGCCAAGTCGTTACAAGGTCATGTAGCGCTGTGCCCTTAACCTCCTCAGGCATGCCAACCAAACGTATGTTGTTACGTCTACTACGGTTTTCAAGATCGTCAATACGGTCTTGTAAGGACGTGATCAGACGATCTTGTGAGCGGAGAGAGGCAGACATGGAAGCGGTCCCGTCCTCTATATCAGAGACCCTGGATTCCAGAGAAGTGATCCTCTGTCCCTGAGAGACCAACTCAGCAAGAACAGCATTGATAGAGTCAGACAGTTTCTCAGGCTTTGAATCCAGGAGTGGAGATATAACACCAACAAGATCTTGAGCTGTCAGTGGATCTTTGGAGGAGACAATAGACACGGAGGGCCCCTCCGCTACAGTAGAGCCGGACCCAGGAGGAGGCACCTGCTTGAAGGTCGCTGTAGACTTATCTCTTGCCTTGCTTTGCCTGGTGGATGACTTAGATGGAGGATCCATATATTTTTCCATGTGTAGACAAGGGGCCGTGAGGAACTCACCCCCCAGAGTAAAAGAGAATAGGGCAGCACAAGGAAGAGAGAAAAGAGAAGAAAAGAAGAGTATGGGGGCAGACACAGAAAGTACCGTATTTGCTCGATTATAAGACGACCCTGATTATAAGACAACCCCCCAAAATCTGAATATTAACTTATGAAAAAAAGAAAAAGCCTGAATATAAGACGACCCTGTAGGAAAAAAGTTTTACCAGTAAATGTTAGTTCATGTAAACTATGTGAACAATTGTTTGTTAATAAAAGCTATGATTGAGAAAAATATTTTGTTTTTATTTCCTTTTTTTTCAACCTGCCCCCCCAGTTATGCACATCTGCCCCCATGCCTTATACCCCATATATGCCACTGTGCCCCATGATATGCCTTTTAACCCTCTAAATGCCACTGTGCCCCATGATATGCCTTTTTACCCCCTATGTGCCACTCTGCCTCCAGAAATGCCTTATACCCCTATATGCCACTCTGGCATTTAGGGGGTTAAAAGGCATATTATGGGGCAGAGTGACATAAAAGGGAGGTAAAAGGCATTTCAGGAGGCAGAGTGGCATTAAAGGGGTTAAAAGGCATTTCACAGAGCACTCTGCCTCCAGAAATGCCTTACACCCCCCATTTAACACTCCCCCTCCCTCCTCCAAACTTACCGGTGCTTCTGAGTTGGGGGGACGCATACCACAGGAGGATCCAGTTCCCTGCATCTGAGCCCCTGGTGCTTAGTCCGGGCAGCATGTAGAGCTCCACGCGAATCGCGTAGAGCTCTACACGCTGCCCGGACTAAGCACCGGGGACTCAGAAGCACCGGTAAGTTGGAGGGGGGGGCATAACACAGGAGGATGCAGGTCCCCTGCATCCTCCTGTGTTATGACCCCCCTCCAGAAGCACCAGTAAGTTGGGGGGGGTTAACACAGGAGGATCTAGGTCCCCTGCATCTGGGTCCCCAGTGCTTAGTCCGGGAAGCGTGTAGAGCTCTACGCGATTGTATCGCGTAGAGCTCAACACGCAGCCCGGACTAAGCACCGGGGACTCAGAAGCACCGGTAAGTTGGGGGGGGTTAACACAGGAGGATCCAGGTCCCCTGCATCGCTGCGGGGGATCTGGATCTTAGTCTCATAATCAGACCAATTTGAGGTCTGATTATAAGACGACCCTGATTATAAGACGAGGGGTATTTTTCAGAGCATTTGCTCTGGAAAAAACCTCGTCTTATAATCGAGCAAATACGGTAAAACCTGGTCACAGATCCTTTGATAACATAAAGTAGCAGAACAGGTATGTACACAGCACAGTATACCACAGAAGCAGTGGTCTCAACACGGCGACCGCAGATAAAAGGAAATAAACACAACCCCCAAAAGGAATAAAGAAAAAACCCGTACCCTACCACCCCACCTAACTAGAGCCCAACCTTCCCCCAAATCTAAGTTCCAGAAATGTCAGTAAAGCAGAGCAGGAACAGTCAACCGAAATGTGATCCTGGACACTGGAAGCTCGTCGCAGTCCCACTTCCCTTGTGATGCACACCCTTCCCAAACCGAACCCCACCCACCCAACCTAACTATAACCCACCCTGAACCCCTACCTAACTAATGACGGACCCAAAACCCTTCCCTACCCTCCCAGCCTAACTATAACCCACCCGAACCTGCCACTAACTAATAGCCGGTGAAGGAACAAAACCCCAAAATGAAAAAAATAAAAGAACAAAATGAGTCCAACTTTGCAGGTGCACTGCCGGGGCCTACCAGACGAAGACTGAGGTCAGCCGCTAATAGCGGCGCCGTACGGTGTAGCGTGGAGCAGAACCGTGGAGAAGCAACCGAAGGGACCGCGGATGCGGTAATCCACAGCCGCGGACGTGGTGAGGTCGACAGCGCCAATCCCCGGGAGACTAGCGGAGGAGCCAACGATGGAGTAGAGGCCCCAACCAGCGCACGCGAGCAAGGGAAACAGCCCCGGCCCGCCGGCCGGCACGAAGGCCACAGCAGGGTCAGCGCAGGCCACACAGATGTAGCGCGGTCGTCGGTGCAGATCAGCCGGGGACACGCAGAAGTCCTGAAAGCAGGCCGGTCCACGGGCCAAGACTCACCGCTCCAGGTACAAAAACTCCACTCCTCCGCGGGGGGGGTCACAGCCTCGGCGTGTAGATGTCCAGGAGCTAACCCAGGTGCAGAGCAGGTTAGGAGGATGAGACTGCCTAAGGTAAGTAAATTAACGGCACTAATGATGCGGCTGGATCCAGAAAGGCAGAGTGGAGGTAGCACCTCACTCCAGGCCTAACACGTGCGGTCCGCACACGGCTCCCGGGGAGTAAAGGAAAGAGGGCAGCGGATCCAATGAACCCACGAGCCAATGCTGGGTAGTATGTCCACAGCAGCGGTGAAGAGTTGGATCGAAATTTATAAGGGTAGTGCGTGGATGGATGTTGATTGCGCTAGCCCTCAAGGAGCTCGTCTAAAAAGCGGCCATCTCAAGGGCCCGCCTCCCGGAAGTCCTCCTGGATACTTTTTTAATGAAGCAGAATATAGAGGGCTATGTATGATAGTATAGGAATTAATATTTATTTAGTGCTTGTTGATCCAAGGAGAAATCTGAATGCCATTTGGAGTCACAAAGGATTTTTTTCCCCATTGAAAGCACAATTCGAAATTGCTGACATAAGAGTTTTTGCCTTCTTTTGGATCAACAGCGGTTAACAAGGAATAGGGTTGAGTTTGATGGACACAAGTCTTTTCTCAACCTAAACTACTATAACTAAGGATGTGGGGTAATTCCGTAATCAGGAGATGCAGCTAAACAATTTTGACCGGGTTTCTCTGCCTTAACACATACCCTGTGCAAAGAAATTGTCAGGGTACCAGTGGATCAGGACGGAGGCAAAAAGGTACTGGTCAAAATAACAAGAATCCAGAACATAAGACAAGCGGGTGGTCGTAGAACAAGCCAAGGTCAGGATTCTGAAATCAGGACACCTAAATTGATAAATTTGGTGGGGATTTTCCATCACTTTACCTAATTTTGTGAGGATTCTGAGGGGAAAATGTATTAAAAAAATTAGGTGTGTTTTTTTTCTAATTTTCTCTAGTTTTTACTACATTTCTCATCCTAACTTTTCAGCTAATTATATAACTATGGTATCAAAAGAAAGCTCTTTCTCTCCTTGAAAAAACAATATATAGTTTACATGGGTACACTATTCGCAGGAAAGGGGAATAATCGCCGAACCAACATACCACAAAAATGGCAAAATTGCTCTGGGGTTAATCTGAATCATTGATCGCCTCCTAAGCTTAAACGGTGTGTCCAAAATCTGCAAAAACATATATAGGTGACCGCGCCCCTCACACCAGTATGTAAAATTCAATCATAGAACAAAAAGAAAAGAAAAAAACATCATTGTGTAGTTCATCAAAATAATTGGACCCTTACGTTTGGTGGGGCTTATTCAAGCCCATAAATCGCATAGGGGATGAGCGGGAGGGATTGTTCGTCTCCCGGATAGATTTCACTCCCCACCGCAGGATTTTTCAAAACTTTGTGATCTCGGAAAGAGAACGAGAAACTACTCCCAAATTCTTCAAAGCATAGATCCGGAGGCGAGGATGATATAAAAATGAATACTTTAATATATAAAATAAATAAATAATATAATCGGAGTAGCAGGTATGGGAAACATCAGAGAAGCCATGACGTGGGTTGATGCCATACTCCATCTCGCTGAGAGCACCTAATGTGTGTTGGATGGCTTGTAGCGGGGGGTCATGAAAAATCTCCTGCCTAGGAAGGACTTGATGAAACTCCATCTTCTAGCCAATGCAAAAATGTAACACCATGTATAGGAGTCATTGTAAGGCTCTGAAATACAGACTAGGTATCACCTGATGGGCAAAATACAGCACATGAACAGTGTGATGGATCGACCTGTGCCCCAGACTGGACACATCCGCCCATCAGCTCCTTCCCTCTCCCAGTAAGCGGACACTCTGTGGCTGTCCGAAGAAAACAGTCACAGACCAGCACTTCCCTCAATCATCAGACAGGACTTCATGCTTTGAGTTTAAAACAGACCTCTTTTTATTACAAACACACAGAATTTATATACAATCTCAATTCAATGTGCACCGATCCCAACCCCCAATCCCATCAGCCACATCCCATCACAAATCCCATCAGTATACAGGGGATGTATCAGGTGAGGGGATTAAGGGATACACTTGGTTTCCCCCACCTGTGTTATCCCCTCCTGTAGTGCGGGGTCCGTCTGGGCAGACAGGGCTTTGCTGGCTGATTAAGAGCCCCAGCCAAGTTACAGGCCGGAGCTGCAGCCACATTCAGTCTCTGGGCTGGTTACACAATAAAACAATATAATTATAAATAAATATAAATAATATTTTTCATATCAAAATATTAGCAAGTTAACCTGGCCCTGTCACGGAGTGACTGTAACATAACGTATCTGTTATCTCAGATGCACTCCCTTGAGAACGCATACTGCAGAGGGCTCCCCCTCTGCAGTATGCGTTCTCAAGGGAGTGCATCTGAGATAACAGATAAGTTATGTTACAGTCACTCCGTGAAGGGTCTTTGAGCTAATCCACCACAGACAAAGGGTACAAATAAATATAATAATAATAACAGTGAAGATCAGGCATGGTTCTTCACAAACAGCAAGAATGTAGTGCAGATGGCCAAGGCAGCTTGAGATCAGGTATACTGGAGTTGCACTCAAGTCATCAGTACAAAGGGATTAGACAGGAACAAATGTCATGGCCAAGCATAGGTCTGACACACAGTTCACGATCCAGTGACGACAGTAGGGTAAGATAACTCATGGTTAAGGCAAAGCAAAGAACTGGAAACAAAAACTAAAGATACTAGCAAGGGCTACAAGGTACATAGAAGGGGAAGGAAGAGGAAGAGGAAGAGTACCTGGTACTTGGGAGTCTCTAGAGTTGTTCCCCATGCCCTTCTGAGCTGTGCTCATGTACTGGTCCATGTGGTCTTGTAGCTTGGTTTCTATGATGCCTGATAGGACTTTCCATGTTGGGGGAGGCAGGTTATTGGCTGGTAGTTGGAGGATGACGTATCCTTATGATGGTCTTTCATAATCAGCACTGTCCTTCTTTGTGTTAGCCAGTCTGGAGGTGAGTCTGTTGCTAGACTTGGATGGTTCTTTGGAGAACAGAGAAATGTATATTTTTTGGCCTTTGCTTCTCTAGTGTGTCTCCTGTGTCTGGTAGCCAGTGATGTGAGCCTTTGTTTAGCAGTCTCTAGGGCTTCAGATGGAGTTAAATCCTTGTATATTGCCAGTAAGAGAGTCTTGTTCTTAATCTTCACACTAGTTCCAACAGCTGTCTAACCTCTCTGGATGCCTTGATCTTGGCTTCCAAGATGTTAGCAGCAGGTCCTTTAAGCCCTGTAAGTTGCTAAGTAGGGGCCTTCACGGATGCATCCTGGTGCCATGTGTATCAGAGAGTAGGATGCAGGTCCCCTGCTGGGGTTGGGATCCTTTTTAAGAACAATTCTATTATTGAAATTGCTCCCGGGTGAGAAATTTTAATTGATGTTGTTTTTAACCCCTTAATGACAATCGCCGGTTCTGGCACGGCACGGAAAAACAAGTCGATTATGACAAATGACGTGCCAGAACCGGCACGTCTTTAAACGGGTGTAGAAAGCGATCTAGGGAGAGCGGTCACAGCCACAGCTGCCGGTGATCTTCGCCATCCACAAGATGGCGGCGGCCCGGGAAAAAAAACAATAAAGGTGAAAAAGTTCGCTAGACGGTCTCCAGACCCTCTAGAGAACTCTGGCTCCACTTGAAGGTTGAATACAGGTACTGCATTCAACCATGCAAGTCAATGGAGCCCAGCTTTCTAATCACAGTGTGATTAGTAAAAATAAATTAAAAAATAAAATAAAATTAATAATAATTTTCCACTGATGTCAGGGGAACCTTCAAGTTGAAAAAAAGGCAAAAAAAATAAAATATATATATAAAAAATATATTTTTGTGAGCAAGTCCTAAAATTAGCACATTAGCTTAAAACAATTCTCGCATGGAAAGAGTTAAAATACTGGCATATTAAATGCCCATGGGGTGTCTACTTTTAAAAAATGTATGATTTGATGGGGTAAATTGAATTGGCCGGGTTCAACAATGTCCCAAATAACACGGGTAGAAGAATGGCCAATTAGAAAAATGCACACGTACCAAATGTGGCCTTTTAGTTCCCCCCAAAAATGACAAACCCATGCATGTGGGGTATCACTGCGCTCAGGAGATGTTGCTGAACACATATTGGGGTGTCATGTGACAGCGGCATAAACCAGGAGCTGTAAATTCATACATAAAGTAGGTGTGTGGGGGAAAAATACACACAAAAAATTACTACTGCAAACTTTGAAAAAATTCTGGTGGTAAAATGTGTGCATGCAAAGAGTTAAAATACCAGCATTTAAAATACCCTGGGGTGTCTAGTTTTCAAAAATATATGGTTTTGTTGGGCACACTGAAATGGCCCGGCTCAAAGATGTACCAAATAGGGCATGGGCAGTGGATCCCCAAATGCCAAAGTTCAACATTGAAAAATGCCCAAATGTGGCCCTTTTGCCCCCAAACAGCCAGGCAAAATCATTCATGTGAGGTATTGCTGTACTCAGGAGATGTTGCTGAACACATATTGGGGTGTTTTGTGATAGTGACATATACGAGAACCTTTTAATTCATACCTGAAGTAAAATGTGTGTGGAAAAACAAATGCAAAAAATGACTACCACAAAGTTTGACAAAGACTGGTGGTAGATATGGTGCATGGAAAGAGTTAAAATACTAGCATTTGAAATACCCTGTCTAGTTTTCAAAAATATATGGCTTCATTGGGCATACTGAAATGGCCCGGCTCAAAGATGTACCAAATAGGGCATGGGCAGTTGATCGCCAAACGCCAAAGTTCAACATTGAAAATGTTCATGCCCCAAATGTGGCCCTTTTGCCCCCAAACAGCCAGGCAAAATCATTCATGTGAGGTATCGCTGTATTCAGGAGATGTTGCTGAACACATATTGGGGTGTTTTATGAAAGTGACACATACCAGAACCTGTTTATTCATACCTGAAGTAAAATGTGTGTGGAAAAACAAATGCAAAAAAAATTACTACCATAAAGTTTGACAAAGGCTGATGGTAGAATTACTGCTTGGAAAGGGTTAAAATACTAGCATTTGGACTAGCACTACCCTGGGCTGTCTAGTTTTCAAAAATATATGACTTGATTAAATTGCATTGGCCGGCTTCCAAGATACCCGAAATGGCACATGGGGGGAAGAATTACCAGATTTGGAAAAAATGGCTTTGAAATAGCAAAACGCTACCTGTACTTATTGCCCCATAATGTGTAGAAAAAAGCAAAAAAACATAAAAACATTTCTAAACTCAGGACAAATAGTAGAATCTATTTAGCAGGTTTTTTCATTACCTTTTATAGATGAGTAAAAGATTTTTCAACTAAAAGTTAGAAAGTCATTTTTTTCAAAATTTTTCACCATATTTTATACTTTTTTTAATAGTAAATAATATGATACAATCAAAACAATGTCATCTAAAGAAAGCCCTTCTTGTCCTGAAAAAAAAACAATATATAATGTGTGTGGGTTCAGTAAACGGGAAAGAAGAAAATTACAGCTAAACACGAGCAGCGCAGAAATGTTAAAACGGTCATTGTCACGAAGGGTACAAAAAGTAAAATCAGCCTTTGTCACGAAGGGGTTAAAGGTTTTAATGTATATGCTTCACCAGTTAACAATGAAAGAATAGCATTTTTAGAGCAAGTTCTTCCCGTCTAATAGTTGGAGGTGATTTTAATTGTATACTACCGGGTGAAAATAGAAGTGGAGGGGGTGAGAACCAGAAGGTAGATAAAACTTCTCGCCAGCTTGAAAGATGCATGGAGGCATTTAAAACCCTCCGACCCTGGATATACATGGTCTAATGACCAGGTCAGCTCCTGGTAATAATTTTAGGATTGTTTTTAGAAAATAATATATTCGCAGACCATAAGCTTTTAGAAACTAGCTTTTTAATTCCTAATGAATCCAAAACTAGGAATGGTCTGTGGAAACTCAATTTATTGTTACTAGAGGACGAACAAATCCGTAATAATTTTAAGGTCCCATATGGGTGATGGCAGGGCCAGAAAGACCCAATTCAGAATTTTTTGGAGAGCAAACAAGTTTTTAAAGATCTTAATGTGCGTTTGCAAACACTTTTTAAGTTGAAAGAGGCTGGTGTAAGCAATACTGATGAACTGATTTTTAATTTAAAGAAGGAGATTAAAAAGGTTTTAGATTTTAAAGGTAAAGAAAGTATTTTTAATGCCCGGGTAAAGCACTTGGAGGAAGGGAAGAAGTGCTCTTGCTTCTTTTTTAAACAAATATCTCAAAAGAGAGACCAAATTTTAGAAATGGAAGGCCAGTCCTCCATTGTGGGCATTTTAAACGTGTAACAAGAGTTTTACCAAAACCTTTTTAATGAGAAAGTCATAGATCCTTCCTTTTTAACAGATACTCTGGGGGCCATAACTAATGTTTTAGAATCTGATGATCAAGCACGTTTAAGCAGAAAGCTGTTAACCAAATTGCATGATGCAGTTAAAAGCTTTTCTGCTGGTAAGTCCCCAGGAGCAGATGGAATCCCTATTGAATTTTATACATGTTTTTGGGAACTTTTACGGGATGATCTTTTTAATATTTTTATAGAAGCTTTTAATGCCCAGGAGTTACCCTCTTCCTGGAGGAGAGGCATCATTACGCTAATTTTTAAGAAGGGTGATAGATCAAAATTGGAGAACTGGAGGCCTATCACCCTATTGAAAGGAGACTATAAAAATTATGGCCAAGATTTTAGCTAATAGAACAAAAGCTGTCATAGATAAGGTCATTCACCCAGATCAGCTCTGTGGTATCCCAGGACATGCTATCTGGGAATACCTAAATGTGATACGTGATCTGATCTGGTATCAGAAAGACTGTAAACAAAAACTGTCCATTTTATCTCTTGATTTAAAAAAAGCTTTTGATCATGTAGCCCATGAATATCTCTTTAAAATGGCATTCCCAGATTATTATTATTTTTTTTTTTAAACTTCTTTATTACACGGAGAAGACAAAGCATACAGCATAAGAACAAAGTTACATATAGACATGGTGACAGACTAGATGCGTACAGGTACAAGTAATGCACAATTCCAATAATACATACAGTGTAGGTAATATCACCTCCTCAATCACAGAACATCGGGCCACAACACAGATACGTCCTGTCCCTCAACGAGATCAGAACCCCGGTATGGGGCGAATACCTTTTAGGACCTGAAGACAATACCACTCCGTGGTATTGAACGTTTGAACTGGTAGTGCTATCTAGTGTTGCGATAAATGGGGACCAACGATTGAAAAGATATTTGACCTTGCTCTCCTTATGAAAGACAGCTTCAAGCCAGTCCATATGAAACAAAAAGTGCAGTCGCGACAGAACCAGAGGAAGCAACGGAGGTTGAGGAGCAATCCATTGGGACAATATTGCCCGTTTTGCCACTGCGGAAAGAATGAGCAAGAGAAATTTAGCCCTCGCTACAGGTGGGGGAATGTGTTCAGGGAATATACCAAAAATAGCCCATTCAACAGATATTACAAAACAAATGCCCAGAGTGTCATTGATGTATGATTGTAGGGCTTCCCAAAATGGGACAATAGAGCCACAAGACCACAAGCCATGCAAAAGATCGGCCTCAGGTAATTTACATTTTGAGCATCGGGAGTGATCCGCTAAGCCCATTAAAAACCGAAGTTTAGGGGTGACATACGCTCTATGCACAATCTTGAGGAACATTTCACTATAGTCCCTAAAGACCAGGACTTTAGAATTGAACATATACGCCTGAAGAATCCGGTGCGAAGTTAGATTTGGAAAATCAGCCCTCCAGGAGGGAAGACCTGTCGATTACAGGTCTGATCAGATTATAGATTGTTGACATCTTGAGCATTATGACGGGGGACAATATCGTTACCTGGTCTAAGGGATTGTTAGAATTAGCCCCAGAGAGATAAGGAAGCAGGGTATTAACATAATTACGAAGTTCAAGGTAGTGAATAGGGTGAACGTTAATAGTAGGGAATTTAGATTGGAGTCGCAAAAAAGACAACAATTTACCCTCACGTGGGTCCAGAAAATCGCCAATGGTGCGACCCCCCTCTTCCCAGATTACCGTATATACCGGCGTATAAAATGACTTTTTAACCCCAGAAAATCTTCTTAAAAGTGGGGGGTCGTCTTATACGCCCGGTACTAACTTAGAAACCCCTAAGAAATGCATCCACCGGGTACTTACCAAGCCGGAGGTTCCCACGAAGCCACCAATTTCTAGGGGAGGGGCGAGTGAAGAAGCCGCCTCCTCTGGGCCGGTCTTCAGGGCCGCGCCGAGGTAGGTGCAAGATCATGATCTCCCCAACTAGCCCTGATCAGCAGGGCTGGTTGAGGAGATCACGACCTCCCTCTAACTGGCCCGACATTAGGGAGCTCGAGGTCTGGCACTTCAGACCTCGGCTTCCCTGCTCTCTAATCACTACGCGCCGGCTATTGATGCCGAGCGCAGGGATGACGTCATGTCCCGGCGCTCGGCATTAATTGCCGGCGCGTAGTGATGAGGGAGCAGGGAAGCTGAGGTCTGAGGTGCCAGGCCTCGCGCTCCCACAACTGGATGGAAGAAAGAAGACAGAAGATAAGGTAAGAGAAGGGGAGAAAGGGGTGTGAGTGCAGTGTTTGTATGTTGGTGTGATATGGTCAGTGTATTTGTAAGCTGGTGTGTGTGTATATATATATATATATATATATATATATATATATACATATACATGTGTGTGGTGAGGGCAGTGTATAAATGTGTATGTATGGACAGGCATATGTGTATATATATACATATATATATATATATATATATATATATATATATATACACACATATATATATATACACACATATATATATATATATATATTATATATGTGTGTGTGTGTAAGGGCAGTGCATGTATGTATATGTCAGCAAATCACCGGTAAGGTACATTGCTTGCCGTGATTGGCTGGTTGTTGTATGCTGGGTAGAGGGGTAGTCTTATACGGCTAGTATAGTATAGTAAAAGTTGGGGGCCGTCTTATACGCCCAGTCGTCTTATACGCCGGAATATACGGTATTTTATTCAGCGTTTTAATGTTTTATATAAATTGTCTTTTAGCAAAATTTTAATCAATGGCTTTTTAACTCAGAAAGTCTCTCTTAAATCTGGGGTGAAGCAGAGATGTCCGCTTTCACCCCTTTTTGTCTGTGCCATTGAACCCCTTTTATCCAGGGGGTCCTCATACCAGGGGGGGGCAGGGATACAGGTGGAGGCTCGGGGCTAAATGGATGATGTTAGTGTATATTGCACACCCCCGGAGTCCTAGTAAAATACTCAGTCGTTCTAATAGCTCTTTTCATGTGGCTCTGGTTTTAAGCTGAATCTGGACAAATGTGACTGTTTTACTATTGGCGATTGGGATGGCAGACACCCGCTGTCCAGACCCAAGGTGACAGTATTAAAATTCTGGGAGTGGTTTTTGATTATGCAAATAATGGCGAGAGATCATGGGATATTGTTTTCGAAAAATTAAACTGCAAAATAGAATTATGGCAAACCCGAAAACTGACAATGGAAGGGAGAATTTTAATCATCAAGGCAATACTCTTGCCAATAATGATGTATTAAGGAGCGGTTTTCCCCCCTTCTAACTTGTACGCAAAGAAATTTATGCGTATTTGTTTTATGTTTTCTGGAACTCCAGAATTGAGAAACTAAAAAGAGAGAAAGCGTGCAAACAAAACATGAATGGTGGTAAGGGGATACCTGATGTGAAGTGTATTTCATATATAAAGTTTTTACTACGCGTTTTAAAAACTTTTACAAGGAATGTACTTTTGCTCCCTTTTTACGCTAGGTGGCTGGTCATATTTTTAGGAAATATAACTTTTACTCCCTGTCTCTTAACTCTTTTAAATCCTCCAAAGCAGTATGTCATTTTAAGGAAAGCAATGCAATTTTATCACCTCCCAAGATTTTAGCGCGGATATTTTATCAAATCCAAAGAAAGCTGACTGTTGCTATATTATCAAAGGAACAAACTGAACAAGTGGCACAATACTCTCTCACAGAGTCCAGAAGAGTTTGGCAGAATGTATGTCGCCATTTTCTAGCCAACTCTGAGAGATTTTGCATGGCAGGTAGTGCAAGAATGTTTGCCAACTAGGCAATTTCAGCACAGGAGAGGTCTTGGTGCCACCGCTAAATGCCCCAGAGATCAGTGTACTCAAGATGAGACAGTGTTACATATATTTTGGAACTGCTTTTATCCACAGGACATATGGAAAAACGGATTTTAAAATGGATTTGTGGTATCAGAGCAGACAAGTGACCAATGCTTTGAAAAGTACATTCTGCAGGATGTGTTTCCCCAAATAAATACTGTATTTGCTCGATTATAAGATGACCCTGATTATAAGACAGCCCCCGAAATTTGAATATTAATTTAGAAAAAAAGAAAGCCTGAATATAAGACTACCATAGGAAAAAAGGTTTTAGTAGTAAATATTAATTCACATGTAAACTATTTTTTCATATTTGAGAAAAATGCTTTTTTGTTTTCATTTACTTTTGTTTGTCAACCTGCCCCCAGTTATGCACATCTGCCCCATGGCTTGCTACTCTGCCCCCCTGATATGCTGCCGGGTAACGTTTGGGAGATGCAATGGAGGTTGTCTGCACCGGCTGCCAGAGAGGAGGATCCAGGTCCCCTGCAGTGCTGCTGGGGATCTGTATCTTAGTCTTATAGTCAGACCTCTATTTGAGGTCTGATTATAAGAGTAACTTTTTTTGCCATGTGTTTACTATAGTTACTAAGATCCTGTTATCTAAAATTACTCATGTCAATAGGAACTGGTTAATTTAAGACTGCTTAGGTTTCGCCAGAGGACCGTTCGATACCTTTGGGTTTATCCCATTGGGTGCAATGGATTTGTCTGTTTTTACTTTGAGGAGCTCAAGTAGAACTTCTTACTCTGTAACCACATTTTCTACATTTCCCTATTTCTGTTTTTTGAGGTTCCTTGCCTTCACCTTCCTTTGTTCTGAAAACGGAACAAAAGCATTTATTTGGGCAATTTCTTTCACTTATTTATCTAAAATGTCTTATGACCACCTTTTTTTTTTTAGTAACTTGCCATTTTTCTCCCCTGTGTGTGCTACATTACATCTAATTACATCTTTTTAGTCTTACTGATAAGTTTAAGGAATTAACCACAGGGCTCAAAAGGGTGTCTACCAATGTGACCTTCCATTTTATTCTTCAGGTACATGGTTATTCTAGTGGTTGGAGCTACTTGTATAGAATTGTTAGCCAGAGTGAACTGAAATTAGGTGTAAATTACTCAAAGCACAGACTTGTGGTAATGTTACAGAGAATAAATACATGCAACACTTCACATTTTAATTTGTTATATAGTTCTGCATGTCATGCTGTTCAAGACATTGTAATTAGAAAAAAATAAAAGTTGCCACACTAATAAGTTAAATCACTGAAATACCACAATGCATTAGGGGGACAGAATGATTTGGCATTATATTTTTAAAATCTTGGTAATATAATGTCATTGAAAACTGTATCTTTAAGATGTTCACAAAAAGCAATGACAAAACAATGCACTAGAGTAAAATGTACTAAATGCCGCTGTGTATGATATGCTGTACCATGGTGCACCTTCCCCACAAGCAGATAGAAACAAATGCTAATCAAACAGTAGATCTTCATCCTTGTCTTCGCGCAGTAGATCGGCTGGTTCACAGCCTCCAGTGTTCTGACTCCATTGAGCAAGTTCCTTCTCTGCTTTTTCTTTGATAATTTTCTTTTTTTCTTGGATCTTCTTTAACCTTTAAAAGGAGAAAAATGTTGAATGTAACCCATTAAAGACCAAGGGTAATACTTTAATATATGCCAAGCAAAAATCCTAAATGTATAAGGTATTTCAAAAGACCAGGACAAATATTTGAATATAGTTTGGGTCTTTGTCAAAAGTATCTTTTTCACCTTAATGAAGTTTCAGAATTTTTCATACTAATTAGATAGATAGATTTGTACAAATAAACGGGCACTCTCGGGTCTTATACAAAAACAATAAAGTAAGATGTAAATTATGGTTGAAGGAAAAACAAAAATAAAATGCTAAAAAGCCTTTGTCTTAAATTTAAAAACAATTAAACATCATTGACCCTTAAATAAATACAGCGGCCCTTGCAGGATCTGGAGCAGGAATAATTACCCCCCAGGAACGAGCAAGCAGATGTAAAAGAAGTGGAGCTTTGGTATAAGATATCACATCCCCGTGATCTGTGGAAAGCAGCGGCACTGTGGTGCTTGGGCCATGATCTATGCTTGCCACTGAGTAAGAGCCGTCCTGAATACTGTAGGTACCCAGGATTATTCAGCTTTGTGATTCCCTGCCATGGTTGTACAATTCAAAACAACAGCCATGCATAACACGTATTATAAAATTAACTATCTCAAAAAGAAAACCTACGGTATATAAAAAAAAAAAGGTGGAATCCCATACCTGTAAAACTCTTCTCTTTCACGTTCGTCAAGTTCAGTTATAATATAAGACAAAGTACGCTCAATTTTGGGTATAATCACTTAAAAGAAAAAAAGAGAAACAGACTGATTCATTTTGAAGAGATTACTTACTTGTAAGAGAATTCAGAGAATGATTAGCCTACCTGCTAGTCTACTTAGCCTAAACTAGCTACTGATTTTGGCAAAAGGTGCCTTAGATTCAAACTAAGTAAGGAATATATCAGTTCAGAAAGTATGTACTGTTGTAGAGTACCAAAATAGCATTTTGCAGAGTTTCTTATTCAGTGAGAGGGGAGAAAAGGCAAAGGAGAAATTCATGCGAGGCTAGCAGCATTGGATCTAAACATCAGGTGTTCTGTTCTTAACATGTACGATCAGCATTATTTTCATAGTTCCTTTAATGATTTTTAATAACCATGTTAATTAACCATTAATATAACATGGTTATTAAAAATCATTAAAGGAACTATGAAAATAATGCTGATCGTACATGTTAAGAACAGAACACCTGATGTTTAGATCCAATGCTGCTAGACTTTGCCATTTTTTATTTCACAACAGAATGTCTGTTGCCTCGCATGAATTTCTCCTTTGCCTTTTTCCCCCTCTCACTGAATAAGAAACTCTGCAAAATGCTATTTTGGTACTCTACAACAGTACATACTTTCTGCCTAGAGGCAAATTTAACAGTAAGCACATTAAAATATCTGCATCCTGAACAAAAGGAAGAAAATGATTTTTGAGTTTGCTACAGAAGGCACATTACTTTAATTACTTTAATACATACAGTACATGTAATGTGTCAAAATAAACATTTCTTTTTTAATTAATCTTTGTGGCTCTCAACCTATTTTGCTATTTGGGAACTAGCACCTTCAAACTGCATGTTGTATTCAAAATGTGAACATACTTTCCTTCAACCTTTTTATAAATAAAAAAAAATAAACCTTATGGTAAAAGATAATAATGTCTAAAGAAAAATAATTTTACCACATATCCAAAGAAAAATATTTCAAGAATATTTTTTTTCTTGTAAATGTTCACTTACCATGCTCTATAGCATTAACACGTCTGTTAGTGATTTTAATAGCTTCGTCTAATGTAACAAATGAGGTCTATAACAGAATAAAATATAACATGAATCAGTTTTTGAAGACATCCTTTAATGTTGAGGTAACATGAAACTGTAGGTTGAACAGGTGTTACAGGGTGGATGGCTGGCCAGCCATTAGAGAAGAAATGTGTGTGGAACCAGAACATTAAGTGGCAGAAAGGGTAACCCCATCTGCAGCAGACAGTCCTTAATAAACCTGTTGATAATCATTGTTCAAAATAAGCTGTAATTTGAATTTCGTATTTAAACTAAATAGGTTACTGTTTAGACTTACAGAAAACCTATTTTTGACCACAATTCATACAGGCATTTAACCCCTTAATGACCAATAACGTGTGTCTGTTTGCTAAACGAGAGAGAAGAAAAGTTACAGCACTGTAAAAATGTAACAAAAAGCCTCAATCACGAAGTGTACAAAAAGAAGAAAAAAAACAGGCTGGTCCTTAAGTGTTTAATGAATTAGTGTCAATGTGCATATACAGACAGCTTCTTAAGACGGTAACAACCCATGAACATTTTTATGTACAACTCATATTGCGGATGTTTTATACATAAACTTGGTTTCACACATTAAAATAATGAGTGCTTGAGGAATAAGCCTAAATTCAACCCATATGCGAAGCATATTTGTTACGAAGCTAACTGATGCAGAAAATGTTATTACCAACCTACCAATATAGATTAACAGCAAGAGTTATCAACATTCATATCTTACCTGCAATGAGGCCAGCTCTACAAGTAGTTCTACAGCCTTTGCATAATTCCTCTTCAGTTTGGCCAGCTGCTCACCACCTCTAGCAAGGCCTGTCAATTCATAGCCTGCGAAATAGTTTAGAACATCAAAAAGTGTGCCACAGTTTTGTAAATATTATTAAATTAATTAAGATGTTGTGAGCAGAAGCAGATGTGATGTCACTATAAGGTGCTACATCATATCCCTGTCTCAGATGACAAGAGCCCTAGTTACAGCTCTGCACTTTTCCAGTTCAGAGCCAAAACCAGACAGATGGCTTGAGCCTACTACGGCTTACCTAGTACTAGCTCAATATGTATATATTCATTTAGGGCTGCAACTAACGATTATTTTAATAATCGATTAGTTGGCCGATTATTTTGTCGATTAATCGATTAATCGGATAAAAAAATACATTATTTTAAATTACTGACATAATAATAAAAGCTACAAGAACCCAAACACAGTGCTTCTCAAACTAGGTTTTAATACAAAGTTATTAGTAAATATTAATTCATATGTTAACTATTTTTCATATTTAATAAAAACTGAGAAAAAAGCCTTGTTTAATTTTTTTTATTTACCAAACTGCCCCCAGTTATGCACATCTGACCCCCAGCTTGCCACTCTGCCCCCAAATATGCATTATACCTCTTATATGCCAGATTCCACTGTGCCCCCTGATATGCCACTGTGCCCCTGATATGCCTTATACTCCTTATATGCCAGTGATATGCAACTGAGCCCCCTGATATACCTTATACCCCCAGATTTGTTTTATGCCCCCCTGATATGCCTAATATCGATGTCTTATACCCCCTATATGCCACTGAGCCCCCTGATATACCTTTTACCCCCAGATATGTTTATGCCCCCCTGATATGCCTAATATCCATATGCCTTATATTCTATATGCCCTAAAAATTCATAATACCCCCCATACACCACTATAACTCACCCATACACCACTCTGGCTCCTCCCCCTCCCAAACACCACGCTGGCTCCTCCCCCTCTCATACTCCACTCTGCCTCCTCCCCCCTCCCATACACCACTCTGCCTCCTCCCCGCCCATACATCACTTTGGCTCCTCCCCTCCCATACATCACTTTGCCTCCTCCCCCTCCCATATACCACTCTGCCTCCTCCCCTCCCATACATCACTTTGGCTCCTCCCCCTCCCATACTCCACTCTGCCTTCTCCCATACACCACTCTGGCTCCTCCCCCCATACTCCACTCTGGCTCCTCCCATACACCAATCTGGCTCCTCCCATCCATCACGTTGGCTCCTCCCCCTCCCATACATCACTTTGCCTCCTCCCCCCTCCCATACTCCAGAGTGTGAACCTCCGTTTCTGACAAGACACCAGGGAGCCGGGTAGAGAGGCAGAGTGGAGTATGAGAGGGGGAGGAGTCAGAGTGGTGTATTGGAGGGTGGCTCCCATACACCCCTCTGACTCCTCCCCCCTCCCATACACCGCTCTGCCTCTCTACCCGGCTCCGTTACTGAAGGCACTTTCATTGCAGCTTCATAGAAGCCACAGTGTAAGTGAAGGGCAGTAACGGAGTCTGTCTGTGCGATGCAGACCCTCACCGGCTATCAGAGAGGATGATTCTCTGTCAGCCGGTGGGGGTCTGCATCGCACAGACAGACTCCGTTACGCACCTTCACTTACACTGAGGCTTCTATGAAGCTGCAGGGAAAGTGCCTGTCAGTAACGCAGACGGTTAGAGAGGCAGAGTGATGTATGGGAGGGGGGAGGAGGCAGATGGGAGGGGGAGAGAGACGGAAGTGAGAGACCGGCCGACAGTGAAGGGAATCCAGGTCTCCTGCAGCGTTGCGGGGGGATCTGGATTCCGGTGTTATAATCCGATCTCTGTTTGAGGTCGGATTATATAAGGAGAGGAGTTTTTCAGAGCATTTGCTCTGAAAATAACCTCTTTTTATAATCGATAAAAATGGATCCGATTAATCGATGATGAAATTCGTTGACAACGATTTTCATTATCGATTATTATCGATTTTATCGATTAGTTGTTTCAGCCCTATATTCATTATCCAATTTACTTGGGATATAAATAAGTACAAGGTCTCATTGTGATTTTGACGCAAATAATTGTATTAAAAGAGAAGCATTAAGAGCTACTTTAAGGTATACTCACTATCACCGCCTTCTTGATAATGCTCAAATACTGGCAAGGTTACACCTACAAAAAAACAAAAATAAGCATGGTTTAGACATTTTAATTCTCCCTGCACAAAATGGTCTAGTTTTATAAATTTAAATTTATAACATTCCAAACGTCATGAATAAACAAAACAACTCTAGCAAATATGAATGTTTTATAGGAGATGAAACTTCTGTGCATTACGAACAACTGAACTCTGGAGCAAATCTCCAAAGCAAATCTGTGAATCCATGCCACACAGTTGCAATGCAATGTTAATAAGCCAAGTTTTGATCACAAACATAGTAGGAGAAAAAAGGTTAACTGCTGTATACTATGCGATTTCGAGTCTGTTAGTCTACGACCATGATATACTGCCACAGGGTAACATAACTTAACACCAATTAATAAAAGGTAGATCTTAAAAGGACATCAGAAAGAACTAGGAGTTTTAGGCAAAGAAAAAACTATACACATATACAACTGCGTAATATAAACAAAATAAATAAACTGCAACATTGACAATACCTGCAACATTGTCTTTCTTTGCCCTGACCTTAACTTGTGCTTTGTTCACATTCTGGATAACAGTGGTACTTTTAAAAAGGAGGAGAAAAAAAAAGAGAGATGTGAGAATATAGTATTATACACTGCAGTAAAATGAACAAAACATCTTATAGAAGTAGCCATATTTATCCCCTTCAGGACCAGGGTTTGTTTATTTTTTTTACCATGTTTGTGCTGAATGACCAGAGCAGTTTTAGTGTTTTTGCTATGTGATTGATTGTCTCAACTGATTGACTTATTTAGAGCACCCTCCCCAAACGATATATTGTATAATGTATTTCAGTACATTGTGAAGTTACTAAAACGTGTGATTTTTATTTGGTACAGGAATACAGCACATGCATGGGTAGGGCAGTGGAGGTCACATGTTTTCAGGTAACCCCATAAAATAGCACAAGAAATCTGATTAGGGGTATATTGGGTCACATTTTACTAGCTTAAATAAATAAAATGCTATTAGATCACTTGTGACAAGTTTAGGCCACTGGAATTGATCAGTGAGACCAATTAAGACAAGCGATGAGGTGATAATTATGTATTAATTAAAAAAACAAATATTAATGTGTTTTTTTTTATTATTACCCGATATGACCCTTTTCTATTTCTAGGGCATAATGATCAGATCACTCCTACTGATCATCATCAGCCCACTTTTGATTTGAACTGCAGAAGATCCTTAACTGACAGCAATAGACCTGGAAACCCTTGACTTCCCAGGTCAGTGCTGTTATTTTTCCCAATTTATTTATTTTTAACTCTTTCAATGCTAATGTTCCATAGAGCACGGCAGTGACTGTGATTTAGTCCCCACAACATGCAATCGCTCTTAATAAAGCTGTCAGGCAGAAAGGGAGGGTTGGGGCTAGTCTCCATACTTGTGCGGCGGCTGAAGAAGCAGTCAGCTCTGTCACTGAAGCTGCCTCTGGCTTCAACTGCTTACCTGAAGTCTCCTGCTGTGAACTTTGCTTCAGCAAGCGAAAAGGCCGCTTCTCTCATCACCTCTCCCATAAGCATCTTGGTCTGCAGAGCGAAAAGTAATTTTAATCAAAAGCTAACTAAAAAAAGCATTTCCCTAAAACAGCAGATTCCTGCCTAAATAGACTTGTTAACCATGATGGTAGTGCATGTGTTGACTTTTTTTTTTCTGTACAAAATCCAAAAATTATATAAAAATAGGCATTATAATTGTATCTCTCAAAATTGCAGTATCGCAGTATATATTTCTAGTCAAGTGACGGAGGATTAATTAAGGCCAGAGCTGTCAGGAGAGCTGTGGTTTCAACTCCCTGAATTCACTCTGTATTACGCAGATTTCTTTGCAAGAGGGGCCCAGCTGGATTTTGTGTAGCTCAGTCAATGAGGTGACCTAAAAAATCTCACAAAACGTTCTCAAAAGATGACCACTTTAGTGCCTATTAATACCTCTTTATATCGATTAACAAACGAAAAAAAAAAGTATTGTTAAGTATATCTCAGATACATTTGGCTATGCATTTAGGACTTCATTATAGACAAATGAATTGTTAAGGTGATGAAATATTTACTCAGGTATAACTTCAACTAATGTGACACAGTGGTGACAAAAGCCTCATTTGTCCCAGATGCTCCAAAAATGGGATAGAGGAAGTAAAGGACATACTTCAAATTAGGCATAGTACCCAGACCTGGAACCTACTCTCTGGTAACCTCCACCGCTGCCGGCACTTCCTCTGGGGGCTTCCATGCCAGAGCGCCGGTGTGACCGTCCGGTGCTCTATCATAAAAACCCCGGCGATATGCATGTCTATGACTGAGCACCGGAAGTTCACCTCACGCCGGTGCTCCGTCATAGAAGCCCCGGCAGAACCAACGGGCAGCAGAGGTAGTCTATGCGCATCGCGCAGACGTCCACCAGCTGCCCCCACTAGACACCAGGTGGTCTGAAGTACGAGGAACGAGTCTAGGGAAGCTCTGGAAAGTCGTGGGGGGGGGGGCAGAGTGGCATATAGGGGGATATAAGGCATTGCTGTAGGCAGAGTGGCATATAGGGGGTTAAAAGGCATTTCTGGGGGGGGCAGAGTGGCATAATGAGGGTAAAAATCCATATCATGGATATCATGGGGGCAGAGTGGCATATAGGGGTGTATAAGGCATAACTGAGGGGCAGGTTAAATAAAAACAAAAAAATGTTTCTCAACCATAGTTTTTATTAAATATGAAAAATAATTTGCATGTGAATTAATATTTACTAGTAAAACTTTTTTCTTATAGGGTAGTATAATATTCAGGCTTGCTTTTTCCCCCTAAATTAATATTCAAATTTTTGGGGGTCATCTTATAATCGAGCAAATACGGTAATTACTTTATTCTCAGGGACACAGAATCTCTCTCCGACACAAGATCAAAGCTTATCAGTAAGAGAGGGATGATTTGAACAACTCAGTGTTCACGGAACACTGAATTGTCATTAATTGCATGATCATGATTGATTTTCAGTGATCACGTGAATAAATCCAAAAAATAATGCTCCCAGCAATTGCAGCCCCTTTTTGGGTGATCCTGGGCTGCCTCAATCAAGCACTGCGGCTTGGGGGGCCTGATTAATCCTTTTTAATCATCCATCGCTGTTACTGGCTGCCACAGCAATGGGAGGGTTCGGCGGCCATTTTTTCCCTTCTTTCCTGGAAGCCACATTTGTGGGGCTTCCATTAAAGCTGCGTTGCCAGCGATTGGGGTGAAAATGCTGCTATTAGTCGTTTTTTTCGGGGGGAAAAAGTCATAATTGAGCAAATACATACACAAATATGTACTTTTAAATCTCAAGATAAAAAGAAAAAAACTCTTATAGGGACCCTTTGCACAAAATAAATTGAGACATTTTATTTTTCCAATTCCACTTAAATATATAGGTAGGATGTTGAACTTCAGAACCTAAGCAAAGAAAGATCAAACACACACCTCAATAATCTTTTTAAGGATCTGCCGGAATCGCATAGTTAAAGCATCCGATTTTTTCTTTAGGAGGTTGCGTCCTGTTTGTGCACCTTTTAAGCGAGCTTTCATGATGGTCTGAGCCCTGGAAGACAAATTATTGTTAGAGGAATTTAGGGCGGATATAATATTTTTTTCCCCAATGAAAAACAGTTATTTTTTACTGTATACCCGACGCACTGACGGTAACAAAACGGCATGGGCTCTTTCATTGATTT
Source organism: Spea bombifrons (assembly GCF_027358695.1). Lineage (NCBI taxonomy): Eukaryota > Metazoa > Chordata > Amphibia > Anura > Pelobatidae > Spea > Spea bombifrons. Next base: position 32,695,881 of record NC_071095.1, on the reverse strand, counting down.
AAAGTATCTTGATATTATAATGCTAATACAAAAAAAAAAAAAAAAAAAAAAAACAGCAGCAGCCTAAACCGCCAACGTAGGACCACTTAAATAGGCCAGTTTTAAACACAATAAAGTTTGCCAATAACACTTAGATTCGACACTTGCTTGGCGATTTCATTTTGGAGACACTTTTTTTTTTTTTTTTTTGAGTATATTTTTTTTTAGCATACTAAGCAAAACATTTGAAACCAAATTTAAATACACAATATTGACAAGATTAGACAAAATTGCAAACTGACAGGTGCCATTGAAGACAACTGGCCTATGCACCTAAAGTTACAGAAAATAGATTCTATGCACACTAGTTGAAATCGCATGAATGTATACCATATTTTCCAAAGATGTTTCATTCCCAAAACACATCAATGTCCATATAGACCCAAATATTGTTGGTCTTCATCAGGCCTTTATATTGTTTATTTTGCGCCAATAAAGAACCACAAGGTACACTGGCATGCAATATGTACTTTGATGTGTTTTTTTTTAAGGATATAATATATTTGACAATATACGATGAATATATGTTTATATACGAGTGTGCACACATTTTATATTAAGCCAAAGACATAGATCGCTTACATTTCACATAAAAGTACCTTGATGTAGACTTCAACCGAAAACTAGTAACATGTGCGAGATATTAAAGGGGTAAAGATATCATAAATGCACAAGAGTCTTAAACAATACCAGATAACACTAAAATAAAGTGACCATTTCTGAATGGTTTGACTTTGCTCAGCATAACAGCGTTGCATTTGTGTACCGGTAGTTTGATACGTGCAGGACTTCCAAAAACGCCATCTATCTGCTGCATTTTAGATTTTTAACTCTACTTCTGCATCAATCTTAATACCTCATCAAGTGTCTTTGCCTTTTAGGACTTCCCCATGTATTCTTTTATGGGTGTCCCTCTCTTAACTATGTACATCCTTTCCCTAAGACACCTTATACAAGTTGCGCTGGCCTTTTATGTGATTTTCTTTTAGCTATTCATTGAAGCGGCTTAGTCGATATCCGATATCTTAGTAACTGCATGTGACTTTACACAATACGGACATTTGACATAATGTTGTGAAAGTACAGAAGCCAAGCATTCACATTTCATGCATTTTAATTTACCCAGAGGGTGGTAGATAATCAGCCTCCCATCACAAATGGTAGAGGCTAATGCAGTGGCAGAATGTAAACATGCATGGTATGGATTCAGCATAGCCTCATGGCCAATACAAAATAAATGGATGGATGATTGGTTTCTTAATGCCATCTGTTGTAAAATTACAGTTATCTCTTCCCGGATGACAATTGAAGAAGCCATTCCAATCTTATTTTCATATTAAATGCATATTAAAGTCAATTTTGCACAGACTCCAGGGCTTTTTACACCATGCAACTCAGACCGCCACTGAGCATGAGCAAGAATGTTACACGCTGATGTTGATTTACATAGAGGCAGTCAGAAGTGCGACAGAATAAATAGAGGTCATTTTCCAATCATTGATTCCAATGCCAACATGCCTCGGTTTCACCGCTAGGTCACATAATGACCCAAAATTGTTTACGAAGGACCCTTCCAAACTGGACTGGCCCGGTCATGGTTGAAAAGCCCTTTCTGAACTGGCACAAGAAGACAGGGACAAGTGGATGCAGGGATTTCCCCGGTCCTCTAGAGAGAGACGGGCACTGTTTCAGTTGTGACCCCTGTAGTTACGCCACTGGCCCTACTAACGCTTATTAAAAGTACCCTGTGATCATGTGATGAAGTAAGAGACTGTCATATTTGAACTGGCACAGTTTAGTAAAATAATGTAGCTTGGATAGGGTCAAAATAAGGGAACAACATTCTCCATATGTACTTTGCTTTGGAAAATATGACCTCACAGCTTATCTGTCAGAGAATCATCATCACACAATCACATCTCCAGGGAAAAGAAATAAAGAAATACATAAATAAGTCCCACAACTCAGCCTGTTCATGTCTGGGACACAAACGGTAAAAAAAACCAAAACTTTTCTGTGTGTATTTCAACAGCTGACCTTGAGGGTCTTAAAGGTCATGTTTAAAGGTGTGCATCATAATGCCATTTTAATCTTGGGTGTTTATCTGTACTATTTTCCTTGTTAAGAGTCACAATCCACTCTTTTCCAGTTCTTGCTAAATCACAGCCACCAGAACGCCGCTTACCTACTGGTTTACTCTGGGAATTATACCAATAGCTTGTGTTGTCTAAACATATCTAGTATTTACACTAAAAGCACATGGATCTGCCCTATCTCCTTCAAAAGTGATGATTTGCGTTACTTAAACATTTAGATAAAAAAAAAATGTGTTTAAGCGTTTTTTTATACTGCAGTTTGTATCATACGTGTTCAGGGGTTCTGGTTTTTATACTGCAGTTTGTATCATACGTGTTCAGGGGTCCTGGTCTGCAAACATCTATAATCAGAATTATAAAAAACATTTTTACTAGATATTATTTTTTGTATTTTCCCAATCCACAGTACAGCACCCCTACATTAATTTGGTTCCTGGGTACATTTGATCCTGTTATGTTAGCTTATTTTTGTCTTCTATTAGAATTGTACAATAAATAAATAAATATATATATATATATATATATATATATACATATACACGTTGCATATTTCCTTTCAGAACTGAAGTATATACAAAATCTCTCAATAAAGCAACTGCCTTTTGAAGTTCTACTCCCCCCCAAAGTAAAATGTCTACATCTCACAAGCCGAGAGTGATACTAATTCTAAAGTTGGATAATAGTATTCATCTAGAAAAATACATCATTTGGATATCCCCTTAATGGCATTAGAAAGATTCATATGGTTTTACCATTTTATTTACACATTATGTCAGTTTTAGCATAAATTGTTTTTTAACTTGTTTCAATAAAGATTAAGTTTTAACTAGGAGGGGATAATATTTTTTCTGTTTATTTGCTTTTTTCAGAGCCTTAGGTCATATATACCAATTGTGCAGCGCTACGGAATTTGATGGCACTATATAAAACACTAAATAACATCAGTTATGATATTTACTGGGATTTGACTTCTGTCCATTCTCTAGATCAGAGAAACACAGACCTGACATGGCCATACTACTTAACTCCTCTGTGGTCTATTCACCAATAGGGAGCATTGTGGTTTCATTATCTTGTCTTCAGTGTACATTATAAAGGACAATCCCCAATGAGCTTCTGCTGTAGAAAGCTTGGCTGGCCATGTATAATGTGTAGTTATGCAGCGGATCCTTTCTTTCTGGAGAACCCTGCCAGTGTTGGACCTTAAAAGTTAAGTGCGCTGAATCCTCAACTCTCCATGTAGTGAATAAAGCCCCTTGTAGCACCGCAATTCTGATTCTGTGTTGCATTCCTTGACAACAGCCTAGAATTTTGTTGTTTAATGTCAACAACATGTTATTCTTTAAATCGTTTTTACAATTCACTGGCTATATAGGCAAAATAACTGATGATCGTCTAATGTACCTTTAATATTAAGACCACAAGAAAGGAATACTATCTACACTGCTGGCCTAAACGACTTGGCAAAGGCAGAGTGAATAAGAAGAGAATAGGGATGAATACGCGGCAGGAGCATGGCGAAGGGTTAAGCAAACAGACATAAAT